>NW_024582142.1:305000-403292 GCF_018492685.1 Alosa sapidissima | reverse complement strand
GAACTAGGGCAAAAAAAGTGAAAAAATTTGTATGATTTTTTTCGTACTTTTCAAATTTTCTCAGTTTTCGCGGTCATGATGAGAGGCAGATTTTTAACAAATTTAAAAATCTGTCATATGTTGTCCAAATTATTTTTTATTTCATATCTAGACATGTGAAATGCCTGAACTATGGCAAAAAAGTGGAAAAAAAATTGGTCTGATTTTTTTCGTACTTTTCAGATTTTCGTAGTTTTCACATAAGGTCAGGGGTCAGGAAAAAAGATCGATTTTTGACAAATTTAAAAATCTGTCAGATATTGTCCAAATTACTTTTTATTTCACGACTAGACATGTGAAATGCATGAACTAGGGCAAAAAAAGTGAAAAAAATTGGTCTGATTTTTTTCGTACTTTTCAGATTTCTCAGTTTTCGCGGTCATGATGAGAGGCAGATTTTTTAACAAATTTAAAAATCTGTCATATGTTGTCCAAATTATTTTTTATTTCAAATCTAGACGTGAAATGCCTGAACTATGGCAAAAAAGTGGAAAAAAAATGGTCTGATTTTTTTCGTACTTTTCAGATTTTCGTAGTTTTCACATAAGGTCAGGGGTCAGGAAAAAAGACCGATTTTTGACAAATTTCAAAATCTGTCAATTATTGTCCAAATTATTTTTATTTCACATCTAGACATGTGAAATGCATGAACTAGGGCAAAAAAAGTGAAAAACATAGGTCTGATTTTTTTCGTACTTTTCAGATTTTCGTAGTTTTCACATTAGGTCAGGGGTCAGGAAAAAAGACCGATTTTTGACAAATTTAAAAATCTGTCATTTATTGTCCAAATTATTTTTATTTCACATTTAGACATGTGAAATGCATGAACTAGGGCAAAAAAAGTGAAAAAAATTGGTATGATTTTTTTCGTACTTTTCAGATTTTCGTAGTTTTCACATTAGGTCAGGGGTCAGGAAAAAAGACCGATTTTTGACAAATTTAAAAATCTGTCAATTATTGTCCAAATTATTTTTATTTCACATCTAGACATGTGAAATGCATGAACTAGGGCAAAAAAAGTGAAAAAAAATTGGTCCTATTTTTTGTACTTTTCAGATTTTCGTAGTTTTCACATAAGGTCAGGGGTCAGGAAAAAAGATCGATTTTTGACAATTTAAAAATCTGTCAGATATTGTCCAAATTACTTTTTATTTCACGACTAGACATGTGAAATGCATGAACTAGGGCAAAAAAAGTGAAAAAAATTGGTCTGATTTTTTTCGTACTTTTCAGATTTTCTCAGTTTTCGCGGTCATGATGAGAGGCAGATTTTTTAACAAATTTAAAAATCTGTCATATGTTGTCCAAATTATTTTTTATTTCAAATCTAGACGTGAAATGCCTGAACTATGGCAAAAAAGTGGAAAAAAAATGGTCTGATTTTTTTCGTACTTTTCAGATTTTCGTAGTTTTCACATAAGGTCAGGGGTCAGGAAAAAAGACCGATTTTTGACAAATTTCAAAATCTGTCAATTATTGTCCAAATTATTTTTATTTCACATCTAGACATGTGAAATGCATGAACTAGGGCAAAAAAAGTGAAAAACATAGGTCTGATTTTTTTCGTACTTTTCAGATTTTCGTAGTTTTCACATTAGGTCAGGGGTCAGGAAAAAAGACCGATTTTTGACAAATTTAAAAATCTGTCATTTATTGTCCAAATTATTTTTATTTCACATTTAGACATGTGAAATGCATGAACTAGGGCAAAAAAAGTGAAAAAAATTGGTATGATTTTTTTCGTACTTTTCAGATTTTCGTAGTTTTCACATTAGGTCAGGGGTCAGGAAAAAAGACCGATTTTTGACAAATTTAAAAATCTGTCAATTATTGTCCAAATTATTTTTATTTCACATCTAGACATGTGAAATGCATGAACTAGGGCAAAAAAAGTGAAAAAAAATTGGTCCTATTTTTTGTACTTTTCAGATTTTCGTAGTTTTCACATAAGGTCAGGGGTCAGGAAAAAAGATCGATTTTTGACAAATTTAAAAATCTGTCAGATATTGTCCAAATTACTTTTTATTTCACGACTAGACATGTGAAATGCATGAACTAGGGCAAAAAAAGTGAAAAAAATTGGTCTGATTTTTTTCGTACTTTTCAGATTTTCTCAGTTTTCGCGGTCATGATGAGAGGCAGATTTTTTAACAAATTTAAAAATCTGTCATATGTTGTCCAAATTATTTTTTATTTCAAATCTAGACGTGAAATGCCTGAACTATGGCAAAAAAGTGGAAAAAAAATGGTCTGATTTTTTTCGTACTTTTCAGATTTTCGTAGTTTTCACATAAGGTCAGGGGTCAGGAAAAAAGACCGATTTTTGACAAATTTCAAAATCTGTCAATTATTGTCCAAATTATTTTTATTTCACATCTAGACATGTGAAATGCATGAACTAGGGCAAAAAAAGTGAAAAACATAGGTCTGATTTTTTTCGTACTTTTCAGATTTTCGTAGTTTTCACATTAGGTCAGGGGTCAGGAAAAAAGACCGATTTTTGACAAATTTAAAAATCTGTCATTTATTGTCCAAATTATTTTTATTTCACATTTAGACATGTGAAATGCATGAACTAGGGCAAAAAAAGTGAAAAAAATTGGTATGATTTTTTTCGTACTTTTCAGATTTTCGTAGTTTTCACATTAGGTCAGGGGTCAGGAAAAAAGACCGATTTTTGACAAATTTAAAAATCTGTCAATTATTGTCCAAATTATTTTTATTTCACATCTAGACATGTGAAATGCATGAACTAGGGCAAAAAAAGTGAAAAAAAATTGGTCCTATTTTTTGTACTTTTCAGATTTTCGTAGTTTTCACATAAGGTCAGGGGTCAGGAAAAAAGATCGATTTTTGACAAATTTAAAAATCTGTCAGATATTGTCCAAATTACTTTTTATTTCACGACTAGACATGTGAAATGCATGAACTAGGGCAAAAAAAGTGAAAAAAATTGGTCTGATTTTTTTCGTACTTTTCAGATTTTCTCAGTTTTCGCGGTCATGATGAGAGGCAGATTTTTTAACAAATTTAAAAATCTGTCATATGTTGTCCAAATTATTTTTTATTTCAAATCTAGACGTGAAATGCCTGAACTATGGCAAAAAAGTGGAAAAAAAATGGTCTGATTTTTTTCGTACTTTTCAGATTTTCGTAGTTTTCACATAAGGTCAGGGGTCAGGAAAAAAGACCGATTTTTGACAAATTTCAAAATCTGTCAATTATTGTCCAAATTATTTTTATTTCACATCTAGACATGTGAAATGCATGAACTAGGGCAAAAAAAGTGAAAAACATAGGTCTGATTTTTTTCGTACTTTTCAGATTTTCGTAGTTTTCACATTAGGTCAGGGGTCAGGAAAAAAGACCGATTTTTGACAAATTTAAAAATCTGTCATTTATTGTCCAAATTATTTTTATTTCACATTTAGACATGTGAAATGCATGAACTAGGGCAAAAAAAGTGAAAAAAATTGGTATGATTTTTTTCGTACTTTTCAGATTTTCGTAGTTTTCACATTAGGTCAGGGGTCAGGAAAAAAGACCGATTTTTGACAAATTTAAAAATCTGTCAATTATTGTCCAAATTATTTTTATTTCACATCTAGACATGTGAAATGCATGAACTAGGGCAAAAAAAGTGAAAAAAAATTGGTCCTATTTTTTGTACTTTTCAGATTTTCGTAGTTTTCACATAAGGTCAGGGGTCAGGAAAAAAGATCGATTTTTGACAAATTTAAAAATCTGTCAGATATTGTCCAAATTACTTTTTATTTCACGACTAGACATGTGAAATGCATGAACTAGGGCAAAAAAAGTGAAAAAAATTGGTCTGATTTTTTTCGTACTTTTCAGATTTTCTCAGTTTTCGCGGTCATGATGAGAGGCAGATTTTTTAACAAATTTAAAAATCTGTCATATGTTGTCCAAATTATTTTTTATTTCATATCTAGACATGTGAAATGCCTGAACTATGGCAAAAAAGTGGAAAAAAAATTGGTCTGATTTTTTTCGTACTTTTCAGATTTTCGTAGTTTTCACATAAGGTCAGGGGTCAGGAAAAAAGATCGATTTTTGACAAATTTAAAAATCTGTCAGATATTGTCCAAATTACTTTTTATTTCACGACTAGACATGTGAAATGCATGAACTAGGGCAAAAAAAGTGAAAAAAATTTGTATGATTTTTTTCGTACTTTTCAAATTTTCTCAGTTTTCGCGGTCATGATGAGAGGCAGATTTTTTAACAAATTTAAAAATCTGTCATATGTTGTCCAAATTATTTTTTATTTCATATCTAGACATGTGAAATGCCTGAACTATGGCAAAAAAGTGGAAAAAAAATTGGTCTGATTTTTTTCGTACTTTTCAGATTTTCGTAGTTTTCACATAAGGTCAGGGGTCAGGAAAAAAGATCGATTTTTGACAAATTTAAAAATCTGTCAGATATTGTCCAAATTACTTTTTATTTCACGACTAGACATGTGAAATGCATGAACTAGGGCAAAAAAAGTGAAAAAAATTGGTCTGATTTTTTTCGTACTTTTCAGATTTTCTCAGTTTTCGCGGTCATGATGAGAGGCAGATTTTTTAACAAATTTAAAAATCTGTCATATGTTGTCCAAATTATTTTTTATTTCAAATCTAGACGTGAAATGCCTGAACTATGGCAAAAAAGTGGAAAAAAAATGGTCTGATTTTTTTCGTACTTTTCAGATTTTCGTAGTTTTCACATAAGGTCAGGGGTCAGGAAAAAAGACCGATTTTTGACAAATTTCAAAATCTGTCAATTATTGTCCAAATTATTTTTATTTCACATCTAGACATGTGAAATGCATGAACTAGGGCAAAAAAAGTGAAAAACATAGGTCTGATTTTTTTCGTACTTTTCAGATTTTCGTAGTTTTCACATTAGGTCAGGGGTCAGGAAAAAAGACCGATTTTTGACAAATTTAAAAATCTGTCATTTATTGTCCAAATTATTTTTATTTCACATTTAGACATGTGAAATGCATGAACTAGGGCAAAAAAAGTGAAAAAAATTGGTATGATTTTTTTCGTACTTTTCAGATTTTCGTAGTTTTCACATTAGGTCAGGGGTCAGGAAAAAAGACCGATTTTTGACAAATTTAAAAATCTGTCAATTATTGTCCAAATTATTTTTATTTCACATCTAGACATGTGAAATGCATGAACTAGGGCAAAAAAAGTGAAAAAAAATTGGTCCTATTTTTTGTACTTTTCAGATTTTCGTAGTTTTCACATAAGGTCAGGGGTCAGGAAAAAAGATCGATTTTTGACAAATTTAAAAATCTGTCAGATATTGTCCAAATTACTTTTTATTTCACGACTAGACATGTGAAATGCATGAACTAGGGCAAAAAAAGTGAAAAAAATTGGTCTGATTTTTTTCGTACTTTTCAGATTTTCTCAGTTTTCGCGGTCATGATGAGAGGCAGATTTTTTAACAAATTTAAAAATCTGTCATATGTTGTCCAAATTATTTTTTATTTCAAATCTAGACGTGAAATGCCTGAACTATGGCAAAAAAGTGGAAAAAAAATGGTCTGATTTTTTTCGTACTTTTCAGATTTTCGTAGTTTTCACATAAGGTCAGGGGTCAGGAAAAAAGACCGATTTTTGACAAATTTCAAAATCTGTCAATTATTGTCCAAATTATTTTTATTTCACATCTAGACATGTGAAATGCATGAACTAGGGCAAAAAAAGTGAAAAACATAGGTCTGATTTTTTTCGTACTTTTCAGATTTTCGTAGTTTTCACATTAGGTCAGGGGTCAGGAAAAAAGACCGATTTTTGACAAATTTAAAAATCTGTCATTTATTGTCCAAATTATTTTTATTTCACATTTAGACATGTGAAATGCATGAACTAGGGCAAAAAAAGTGAAAAAAATTGGTATGATTTTTTTCGTACTTTTCAGATTTTCGTAGTTTTCACATTAGGTCAGGGGTCAGGAAAAAAGACCGATTTTTGACAAATTTAAAAATCTGTCAATTATTGTCCAAATTATTTTTATTTCACATCTAGACATGTGAAATGCATGAACTAGGGCAAAAAAAGTGAAAAAAAATTGGTCCTATTTTTTGTACTTTTCAGATTTTCGTAGTTTTCACATAAGGTCAGGGGTCAGGAAAAAAGATCGATTTTTGACAAATTTAAAAATCTGTCAGATATTGTCCAAATTACTTTTTATTTCACGACTAGACATGTGAAATGCATGAACTAGGGCAAAAAAAGTGAAAAAAATTGGTCTGATTTTTTTCGTACTTTTCAGATTTTCTCAGTTTTCGCGGTCATGATGAGAGGCAGATTTTTTAACAAATTTAAAAATCTGTCATATGTTGTCCAAATTATTTTTTATTTCATATCTAGACATGTGAAATGCCTGAACTATGGCAAAAAAGTGGAAAAAAAATTGGTCTGATTTTTTTCGTACTTTTCAGATTTTCGTAGTTTTCACATAAGGTCAGGGGTCAGGAAAAAAGATCGATTTTTGACAAATTTAAAAATCTGTCAGATATTGTCCAAATTACTTTTTATTTCACGACTAGACATGTGAAATGCATGAACTAGGGCAAAAAAAGTGAAAAAAATTTGTATGATTTTTTTCGTACTTTTCAAATTTTCTCAGTTTTCGCGGTCATGATGAGAGGCAGATTTTTTAACAAATTTAAAAATCTGTCATATGTTGTCCAAATTATTTTTTATTTCATATCTAGACATGTGAAATGCCTGAACTATGGCAAAAAAGTGGAAAAAAAATTGGTCTGATTTTTTTCGTACTTTTCAGATTTTCGTAGTTTTCACATAAGGTCAGGGGTCAGGAAAAAAGATCGATTTTTGACAAATTTAAAAATCTGTCAGATATTGTCCAAATTACTTTTTATTTCACGACTAGACATGTGAAATGCATGAACTAGGGCAAAAAAAGTGAAAAAAATTGGTCTGATTTTTTTCGTACTTTTCAGATTTTCTCAGTTTTCGCGGTCATGATGAGAGGCAGATTTTTTAACAAATTTAAAAATCTGTCATATGTTGTCCAAATTATTTTTTATTTCAAATCTAGACGTGAAATGCCTGAACTATGGCAAAAAAGTGGAAAAAAAATGGTCTGATTTTTTTCGTACTTTTCAGATTTTCGTAGTTTTCACATAAGGTCAGGGGTCAGGAAAAAAGACCGATTTTTGACAAATTTCAAAATCTGTCAATTATTGTCCAAATTATTTTTATTTCACATCTAGACATGTGAAATGCATGAACTAGGGCAAAAAAAGTGAAAAACATAGGTCTGATTTTTTTCGTACTTTTCAGATTTTCGTAGTTTTCACATTAGGTCAGGGGTCAGGAAAAAAGACCGATTTTTGACAAATTTAAAAATCTGTCATTTATTGTCCAAATTATTTTTATTTCACATTTAGACATGTGAAATGCATGAACTAGGGCAAAAAAAGTGAAAAAAATTGGTATGATTTTTTTCGTACTTTTCAGATTTTCGTAGTTTTCACATTAGGTCAGGGGTCAGGAAAAAAGACCGATTTTTGACAAATTTAAAAATCTGTCATATGTTGTCCAAATTATTTTTTATTTCATATCTAGACGTGAAATGCCTGAACTATGGCAAAAAAGTGGAAAAAAAATTGGTCTGATTTTTTTCGTACTTTTCAGATTTTCGTAGTTTTCACATAAGGTCAGGGGTCAGGAAAAAAGACCGATTTTTGACAAATTTCAAAATCTGTCAATTATTGTCCAAATTATTTTTATTTCACATCTAGACATGTGAAATGCATGAACTAGGGCAAAAAAAGTGAAAAACATAGGTCTGATTTTTTTCGTACTTTACAGATTTTCGTAGTTTTCACATTAGGTCAGGGGTCAGGAAAAAAGACTGATTTTTGACAAATTTAAAAATCTCTCATTTATTGTCCAAATTATTTTTATTTCACATCTAGACATGTGAAATGCATGAACTAGGGCAAAAAAAGTGAAATAAATTGGTATGATTTTTTTCGTACTTTTCAGATTTTCGTAGTTTTCACATTAGGTCAGGGGTCAGGAAAAAAGATCGATTTTTGACAAATTTAAAAATCTGTCAGATATTGTCCAAATTACTTTTTATTTCACGTCTAGACATGTGAAATGCATGAACTAGGGCAAAAAAAGTGAAACAAATTGGTATGATGTTTTTCGTACTTTTCAGATCTTCGTAGTTTTCACATTAGGTCAGGGGTCAGGAAAATAGACTGATTTTTGACAAATTTCAAAATCTGTCAATTATTGTCCAAATTATTTTTATTTCACATCTAGACATGTGAAATGCATGAACTAGGGCAAAAAAAGTGAAAAAAAATTGGTCCTATTTTTTGTACTTTTCAGATTTTCGTAGTTTTCACATAAGGTCAGGGGTCAGGAAAAAAGATCGATTTTTGACTAATTTAAAAATCTGTCAGATATTGTCCAAATTACTTTTTATTTCACGACTAGACATGTGAAATGCATGAACTAGGGCAAAAAAAGTGAAAAAAATTGGTCTGATTTTTTTCGTACTTTTCAGATTTTCTCAGTTTTCGCGGTCATGATGAGAGGCAGATTTTTTAACAAATTTAAAAATCTGTCATATGTTGTCCAAATTATTTTTTATTTCATATCTAGACGTGAAATGCCTGAACTATGGCAAAAAAGTGGAAAAAAAATTGGTCTGATTTTTTTCGTACTTTTCAGATTTTCGTAGTTTTCACATAAGGTCAGGGGTCAGGAAAAAAGACCGATTTTTGACAAATTTCAAAATCTGTCAATTATTGTCCAAATTATTTTTATTTCACATCTAGACATGTGAAATGCATGAACTAGGGCAAAAAAAGTGAAAAACATAGGTCTGATTTTTTTCGTACTTTTCAGATTTTCGTAGTTTTCACATTAGGTCAGGGGTCAGGAAAAAAGACCGATTTTTGACAAATTTAAAAATCTGTCAGATATTGTCCAAATTACTTTTTATTTCACGACTAGACATGTGAAATGCATGAACTAGGGCAAAAAAAGTGAAAAAAAATTGGTCCTATTTTTTGTACTTTTCAGATTTTCGTAGTTTTCACATAAGGTCAGGGGTCAGGAAAAAAGATCGATTTTTGACTAATTTAAAAATCTGTCAGATATTGTCCAAATTACTTTTTATTTCACGACTAGACATGTGAAATGCATGAACTAGGGCAAAAAAAGTGAAAAAAATTGGTCTGATTTTTTTCGTACTTTTCAGATTTTCTCAGTTTTCGCGGTCATGATGAGAGGCAGATTTTTTAACAAATTTAAAAATCTGTCATATGTTGTCCAAATTATTTTTTATTTCAAATCTAGACGTGAAATGCCTGAACTATGGCAAAAAAGTGGAAAAAAAATGGTCTGATTTTTCTCGTACTTTTCAGATTTTCGTAGTTTTCACATAAGGTCAGGGGTCAGGAAAAAAGACCGATTTTTGACAAATTTCAAAATCTGTCAATTATTGTCCAAATTATTTTTATTTCACATCTAGACATGTGAAATGCATGAACTAGGGCAAAAAAAGTGAAAAACATAGGTCTGATTTTTTTCGTACTTTTCAGATTTTCGTAGTTTTCACATTAGGTCAGGGGTCAGGAAAAAAGACCGATTTTTGACAAATTTAAAAATCTGTCATTTATTGTCCAAATTATTTTTATTTCACATTTAGACATGTGAAATGCATGAACTAGGGCAAAAAAAGTGAAAAAAATTGGTATGATTTTTTTCGTACTTTTCAGATTTTCGTAGTTTTCACATTAGGTCAGGGGTCAGGAAAAAAGACCGATTTTTGACAAATTTAAAAATCTGTCAATTATTGTCCAAATTATTTTTATTTCACATCTAGACATGTGAAATGCATGAACTAGGGCAAAAAAAGTGAAAAAAAATTGGTCCTATTTTTTGTACTTTTCAGATTTTCGTAGTTTTCACATAAGGTCAGGGGTCAGGAAAAAAGATCGATTTTTGACAAATTTAAAAATCTGTCAGATATTGTCCAAATTACTTTTTATTTCACGACTAGACATGTGAAATGCATGAACTAGGGCAAAAAAAGTGAAAAAAATTGGTCTGATTTTTTTCGTACTTTTCAGATTTTCTCAGTTTTCGCGGTCATGATGAGAGGCAGATTTTTTAACAAATTTAAAAATCTGTCATATGTTGTCCAAATTATTTTTTATTTCAAATCTAGACGTGAAATGCCTGAACTATGGCAAAAAAGTGGAAAAAAAATGGTCTGATTTTTCTCGTACTTTTCAGATTTTCGTAGTTTTCACATAAGGTCAGGGGTCAGGAAAAAAGACCGATTTTTGACAAATTTCAAAATCTGTCAATTATTGTCCAAATTATTTTTATTTCACATCTAGACATGTGAAATGCATGAACTAGGGCAAAAAAAGTGAAAAACATAGGTCTGATTTTTTTCGTACTTTTCAGATTTTCGTAGTTTTCACATTAGGTCAGGGGTCAGGAAAAAAGACCGATTTTTGACAAATTTAAAAATCTGTCATTTATTGTCCAAATTATTTTTATTTCACATTTAGACATGTGAAATGCATGAACTAGGGCAAAAAAAGTGAAAAAAATTGGTATGATTTTTTTCGTACTTTTCAGATTTTCGTAGTTTTCACATTAGGTCAGGGGTCAGGAAAAAAGACCGATTTTTGACAAATTTAAAAATCTGTCAATTATTGTCCAAATTATTTTTATTTCACATCTAGACATGTGAAATGCATGAACTAGGGCAAAAAAAGTGAAAAAAAATTGGTCCTATTTTTTGTACTTTTCAGATTTTCGTAGTTTTCACATAAGGTCAGGGGTCAGGAAAAAAGATCGATTTTTGACAAATTTAAAAATCTGTCAGATATTGTCCAAATTACTTTTTATTTCACGACTAGACATGTGAAATGCATGAACTAGGGCAAAAAAAGTGAAAAAAATTGGTCTGATTTTTTTCGTACTTTTCAGATTTTCTCAGTTTTCGCGGTCATGATGAGAGGCAGATTTTTTAACAAATTTAAAAATCTGTCATATGTTGTCCAAATTATTTTTTATTTCATATCTAGACATGTGAAATGCCTGAACTATGGCAAAAAAGTGGAAAAAAAATTGGTCTGATTTTTTTCGTACTTTTCAGATTTTCGTAGTTTTCACATAAGGTCAGGGGTCAGGAAAAAAGATCGATTTTTGACAAATTTAAAAATCTGTCAGATATTGTCCAAATTACTTTTTATTTCACGACTAGACATGTGAAATGCATGAACTAGGGCAAAAAAAGTGAAAAAAATTTGTATGATTTTTTTCGTACTTTTCAAATTTTCTCAGTTTTCGCGGTCATGATGAGAGGCAGATTTTTTAACAAATTTAAAAATCTGTCATATGTTGTCCAAATTATTTTTTATTTCATATCTAGACATGTGAAATGCCTGAACTATGGCAAAAAAGTGGAAAAAAAATTGGTCTGATTTTTTTCGTACTTTTCAGATTTTCGTAGTTTTCACATAAGGTCAGGGGTCAGGAAAAAAGATCGATTTTTGACAAATTTAAAAATCTGTCAGATATTGTCCAAATTACTTTTTATTTCACGACTAGACATGTGAAATGCATGAACTAGGGCAAAAAAAGTGAAAAAAATTGGTCTGATTTTTTTCGTACTTTTCAGATTTTCTCAGTTTTCGCGGTCATGATGAGAGGCAGATTTTTTAACAAATTTAAAAATCTGTCATATGTTGTCCAAATTATTTTTTATTTCAAATCTAGACGTGAAATGCCTGAACTATGGCAAAAAAGTGGAAAAAAAATGGTCTGATTTTTTTCGTACTTTTCAGATTTTCGTAGTTTTCACATAAGGTCAGGGGTCAGGAAAAAAGACCGATTTTTGACAAATTTCAAAATCTGTCAATTATTGTCCAAATTATTTTTATTTCACATCTAGACATGTGAAATGCATGAACTAGGGCAAAAAAAGTGAAAAACATAGGTCTGATTTTTTTCGTACTTTTCAGATTTTCGTAGTTTTCACATTAGGTCAGGGGTCAGGAAAAAAGACCGATTTTTGACAAATTTAAAAATCTGTCATTTATTGTCCAAATTATTTTTATTTCACATTTAGACATGTGAAATGCATGAACTAGGGCAAAAAAAGTGAAAAAAATTGGTATGATTTTTTTCGTACTTTTCAGATTTTCGTAGTTTTCACATTAGGTCAGGGGTCAGGAAAAAAGACCGATTTTTGACAAATTTAAAAATCTGTCATATGTTGTCCAAATTATTTTTTATTTCATATCTAGACGTGAAATGCCTGAACTATGGCAAAAAAGTGGAAAAAAAATTGGTCTGATTTTTTTCGTACTTTTCAGATTTTCGTAGTTTTCACATAAGGTCAGGGGTCAGGAAAAAAGACCGATTTTTGACAAATTTCAAAATCTGTCAATTATTGTCCAAATTATTTTTATTTCACATCTAGACATGTGAAATGCATGAACTAGGGCAAAAAAAGTGAAAAACATAGGTCTGATTTTTTTCGTACTTTACAGATTTTCGTAGTTTTCACATTAGGTCAGGGGTCAGGAAAAAAGACTGATTTTTGACAAATTTAAAAATCTCTCATTTATTGTCCAAATTATTTTTATTTCACATCTAGACATGTGAAATGCATGAACTAGGGCAAAAAAAGTGAAATAAATTGGTATGATTTTTTTCGTACTTTTCAGATTTTCGTAGTTTTCACATTAGGTCAGGGGTCAGGAAAAAAGATCGATTTTTGACAAATTTAAAAATCTGTCAGATATTGTCCAAATTACTTTTTATTTCACGTCTAGACATGTGAAATGCATGAACTAGGGCAAAAAAAGTGAAACAAATTGGTATGATGTTTTTCGTACTTTTCAGATCTTCGTAGTTTTCACATTAGGTCAGGGGTCAGGAAAATAGACTGATTTTTGACAAATTTCAAAATCTGTCAATTATTGTCCAAATTATTTTTATTTCACATCTAGACATGTGAAATGCATGAACTAGGGCAAAAAAAGTGAAAAAAAATTGGTCCTATTTTTTGTACTTTTCAGATTTTCGTAGTTTTCACATAAGGTCAGGGGTCAGGAAAAAAGATCGATTTTTGACTAATTTAAAAATCTGTCAGATATTGTCCAAATTACTTTTTATTTCACGACTAGACATGTGAAATGCATGAACTAGGGCAAAAAAAGTGAAAAAAATTGGTCTGATTTTTTTCGTACTTTTCAGATTTTCTCAGTTTTCGCGGTCATGATGAGAGGCAGATTTTTTAACAAATTTAAAAATCTGTCATATGTTGTCCAAATTATTTTTTATTTCATATCTAGACGTGAAATGCCTGAACTATGGCAAAAAAGTGGAAAAAAAATTGGTCTGATTTTTTTCGTACTTTTCAGATTTTCGTAGTTTTCACATAAGGTCAGGGGTCAGGAAAAAAGACCGATTTTTGACAAATTTCAAAATCTGTCAATTATTGTCCAAATTATTTTTATTTCACATCTAGACATGTGAAATGCATGAACTAGGGCAAAAAAAGTGAAAAACATAGGTCTGATTTTTTTCGTACTTTTCAGATTTTCGTAGTTTTCACATTAGGTCAGGGGTCAGGAAAAAAGACCGATTTTTGACAAATTTAAAAATCTGTCAGATATTGTCCAAATTACTTTTTATTTCACGACTAGACATGTGAAATGCATGAACTAGGGCAAAAAAAGTGAAAAAAAATTGGTCCTATTTTTTGTACTTTTCAGATTTTCGTAGTTTTCACATAAGGTCAGGGGTCAGGAAAAAAGATCGATTTTTGACTAATTTAAAAATCTGTCAGATATTGTCCAAATTACTTTTTATTTCACGACTAGACATGTGAAATGCATGAACTAGGGCAAAAAAAGTGAAAAAAATTGGTCTGATTTTTTTCGTACTTTTCAGATTTTCTCAGTTTTCGCGGTCATGATGAGAGGCAGATTTTTTAACAAATTTAAAAATCTGTCATATGTTGTCCAAATTATTTTTTATTTCAAATCTAGACGTGAAATGCCTGAACTATGGCAAGAAAGTGGAAAAAAAATGGTCTGATTTTTCTCGTACTTTTCAGATTTTCGTAGTTTTCACATAAGGTCAGGGGTCAGGAAAAAAGACCGATTTTTGACAAATTTCAAAATCTGTCAATTATTGTCCAAATTATTTTTATTTCACATCTAGACATGTGAAATGCATGAACTAGGGCAAAAAAAGTGAAAAACATAGGTCTGATTTTTTTCGTACTTTTCAGATTTTCGTAGTTTTCACATTAGGTCAGGGGTCAGGAAAAAAGACCGATTTTTGACAAATTTAAAAATCTGTCATTTATTGTCCAAATTATTTTTATTTCACATTTAGACATGTGAAATGCATGAACTAGGGCAAAAAAAGTGAAAAAAATTGGTATGATTTTTTTCGTACTTTTCAGATTTTCGTAGTTTTCACATTAGGTCAGGGGTCAGGAAAAAAGACCGATTTTTGACAAATTTAAAAATCTGTCAATTATTGTCCAAATTATTTTTATTTCACATCTAGACATGTGAAATGCATGAACTAGGGCAAAAAAAGTGAAAAAAAATTGGTCCTATTTTTTGTACTTTTCAGATTTTCGTAGTTTTCACATAAGGTCAGGGGTCAGGAAAAAAGATCGATTTTTGACAAATTTAAAAATCTGTCAGATATTGTCCAAATTACTTTTTATTTCACGACTAGACATGTGAAATGCATGAACTAGGGCAAAAAAAGTGAAAAAAATTGGTCTGATTTTTTTCGTACTTTTCAGATTTTCTCAGTTTTCGCGGTCATGATGAGAGGCAGATTTTTTAACAAATTTAAAAATCTGTCATATGTTGTCCAAATTATTTTTTATTTCATATCTAGACATGTGAAATGCCTGAACTATGGCAAAAAAGTGGAAAAAAAATTGGTCTGATTTTTTTCGTACTTTTCAGATTTTCGTAGTTTTCACATAAGGTCAGGGGTCAGGAAAAAAGATCGATTTTTGACAAATTTAAAAATCTGTCAGATATTGTCCAAATTACTTTTTATTTCACGACTAGACATGTGAAATGCATGAACTAGGGCAAAAAAAGTGAAAAAAATTTGTATGATTTTTTTCGTACTTTTCAAATTTTCTCAGTTTTCGCGGTCATGATGAGAGGCAGATTTTTTAACAAATTTAAAAATCTGTCATATGTTGTCCAAATTATTTTTTATTTCATATCTAGACATGTGAAATGCCTGAACTATGGCAAAAAAGTGGAAAAAAAATTGGTCTGATTTTTTTCGTACTTTTCAGATTTTCGTAGTTTTCACATAAGGTCAGGGGTCAGGAAAAAAGATCGATTTTTGACAAATTTAAAAATCTGTCAGATATTGTCCAAATTACTTTTTATTTCACGACTAGACATGTGAAATGCATGAACTAGGGCAAAAAAAGTGAAAAAAATTGGTCTGATTTTTTTCGTACTTTTCAGATTTTCTCAGTTTTCGCGGTCATGATGAGAGGCAGATTTTTTAACAAATTTAAAAATCTGTCATATGTTGTCCAAATTATTTTTTATTTCAAATCTAGACGTGAAATGCCTGAACTATGGCAAAAAAGTGGAAAAAAAATGGTCTGATTTTTTTCGTACTTTTCAGATTTTCGTAGTTTTCACATAAGGTCAGGGGTCAGGAAAAAAGACCGATTTTTGACAAATTTCAAAATCTGTCAATTATTGTCCAAATTATTTTTATTTCACATCTAGACATGTGAAATGCATGAACTAGGGCAAAAAAAGTGAAAAACATAGGTCTGATTTTTTTCGTACTTTTCAGATTTTCGTAGTTTTCACATTAGGTCAGGGGTCAGGAAAAAAGACCGATTTTTGACAAATTTAAAAATCTGTCATTTATTGTCCAAATTATTTTTATTTCACATTTAGACATGTGAAATGCATGAACTAGGGCAAAAAAAGTGAAAAAAATTGGTATGATTTTTTTCGTACTTTTCAGATTTTCGTAGTTTTCACATTAGGTCAGGGGTCAGGAAAAAAGACCGATTTTTGACAAATTTAAAAATCTGTCAATTATTGTCCAAATTATTTTTATTTCACATCTAGACATGTGAAATGCATGAACTAGGGCAAAAAAAGTGAAAAAAAATTGGTCCTATTTTTTGTACTTTTCAGATTTTCGTAGTTTTCACATAAGGTCAGGGGTCAGGAAAAAAGATCGATTTTTGACAAATTTAAAAATCTGTCAGATATTGTCCAAATTACTTTTTATTTCACGACTAGACATGTGAAATGCATGAACTAGGGCAAAAAAAGTGAAAAAAATTGGTCTGATTTTTTTCGTACTTTTCAGATTTTCTCAGTTTTCGCGGTCATGATGAGAGGCAGATTTTTTAACAAATTTAAAAATCTGTCATATGTTGTCCAAATTATTTTTTATTTCATATCTAGACATGTGAAATGCCTGAACTATGGCAAAAAAGTGGAAAAAAAATTGGTCTGATTTTTTTCGTACTTTTCAGATTTTCGTAGTTTTCACATAAGGTCAGGGGTCAGGAAAAAAGATCGATTTTTGACAAATTTAAAAATCTGTCAGATATTGTCCAAATTACTTTTTATTTCACGACTAGACATGTGAAATGCATGAACTAGGGCAAAAAAAGTGAAAAAAATTGGTCTGATTTTTTTCGTACTTTTCAGATTTTCTCAGTTTTCGCGGTCATGATGAGAGGCAGATTTTTTAACAAATTTAAAAATCTGTCATATGTTGTCCAAATTATTTTTTATTTCAAATCTAGACGTGAAATGCCTGAACTATGGCAAAAAAGTGGAAAAAAAATGGTCTGATTTTTTTCGTACTTTTCAGATTTTCGTAGTTTTCACATAAGGTCAGGGGTCAGGAAAAAAGACCGATTTTTGACAAATTTCAAAATCTGTCAATTATTGTCCAAATTATTTTTATTTCACATCTAGACATGTGAAATGCATGAACTAGGGCAAAAAAAGTGAAAAACATAGGTCTGATTTTTTTCGTACTTTTCAGATTTTCGTAGTTTTCACATTAGGTCAGGGGTCAGGAAAAAAGACCGATTTTTGACAAATTTAAAAATCTGTCATTTATTGTCCAAATTATTTTTATTTCACATTTAGACATGTGAAATGCATGAACTAGGGCAAAAAAAGTGAAAAAAATTGGTATGATTTTTTTCGTACTTTTCAGATTTTCGTAGTTTTCACATTAGGTCAGGGGTCAGGAAAAAAGACCGATTTTTGACAAATTTAAAAATCTGTCAATTATTGTCCAAATTATTTTTATTTCACATCTAGACATGTGAAATGCATGAACTAGGGCAAAAAAAGTGAAAAAAAATTGGTCCTATTTTTTGTACTTTTCAGATTTTCGTAGTTTTCACATAAGGTCAGGGGTCAGGAAAAAAGATCGATTTTTGACAAATTTAAAAATCTGTCAGATATTGTCCAAATTACTTTTTATTTCACGACTAGACATGTGAAATGCATGAACTAGGGCAAAAAAAGTGAAAAAAATTGGTCTGATTTTTTTCGTACTTTTCAGATTTTCTCAGTTTTCGCGGTCATGATGAGAGGCAGATTTTTTAACAAATTTAAAAATCTGTCATATGTTGTCCAAATTATTTTTTATTTCATATCTAGACGTGAAATGCCTGAACTATGGCAAAAAAGTGGAAAAAAAATTGGTCTGATTTTTTTCGTACTTTTCAGATTTTCGTAGTTTTCACATAAGGTCAGGGGTCAGGAAAAAAGACCGATTTTTGACAAATTTCAAAATCTGTCAATTATTGTCCAAATTATTTTTATTTCACATCTAGACATGTGAAATGCATGAACTAGGGCAAAAAAAGTGAAAAACATAGGTCTGATTTTTTTCGTACTTTACAGATTTTCGTAGTTTTCACATTAGGTCAGGGGTCAGGAAAAAAGACTGATTTTTGACAAATTTAAAAATCTGTCATTTATTGTCCAAATTATTTTTATTTCACATCTAGACATGTGAAATGCATGAACTAGGGCAAAAAAAGTGAAATAAATTGGTATGATTTTTTTCGTACTTTTCAGATTTTCGTAGTTTTCACATTAGGTCAGGGGTCAGGAAAAAAGATCGATTTTTGACAAATTTAAAAATCTGTCAGATATTGTCCAAATTACTTTTTATTTCACGTCTAGACATGTGAAATGCATGAACTAGGGCAAAAAAAGTGAAACAAATTGGTATGATGTTTTTCGTACTTTTCAGATCTTCGTAGTTTTCACATTAGGTCAGGGGTCAGGAAAATAGACTGATTTTTGACAAATTTCAAAATCTGTCAATTATTGTCCAAATTATTTTTATTTCACATCTAGACATGTGAAATGCATGAACTAGGGCAAAAAAAGTGAAAAAAAATTGGTCCTATTTTTTGTACTTTTCAGATTTTCGTAGTTTTCACATAAGGTCAGGGGTCAGGAAAAAAGATCGATTTTTGACTAATTTAAAAATCTGTCAGATATTGTCCAAATTACTTTTTATTTCACGACTAGACATGTGAAATGCATGAACTAGGGCAAAAAAAGTGAAAAAAATTGGTCTGATTTTTTTCGTACTTTTCAGATTTTCTCAGTTTTCGCGGTCATGATGAGAGGCAGATTTTTTAACAAATTTAAAAATCTGTCATATGTTGTCCAAATTATTTTTTATTTCATATCTAGACGTGAAATGCCTGAACTATGGCAAAAAAGTGGAAAAAAAATTGGTCTGATTTTTTTCGTACTTTTCAGATTTTCGTAGTTTTCACATAAGGTCAGGGGTCAGGAAAAAAGACCGATTTTTGACAAATTTCAAAATCTGTCAATTATTGTCCAAATTATTTTTATTTCACATCTAGACATGTGAAATGCATGAACTAGGGCAAAAAAAGTGAAAAACATAGGTCTGATTTTTTTCGTACTTTTCAGATTTTCGTAGTTTTCACATTAGGTCAGGGGTCAGGAAAAAAGACCGATTTTTGACAAATTTAAAAATCTGTCAGATATTGTCCAAATTACTTTTTATTTCACGACTAGACATGTGAAATGCATGAACTAGGGCAAAAAAAGTGAAAAAAAATTGGTCCTATTTTTTGTACTTTTCAGATTTTCGTAGTTTTCACATAAGGTCAGGGGTCAGGAAAAAAGATCGATTTTTGACTAATTTAAAAATCTGTCAGATATTGTCCAAATTACTTTTTATTTCACGACTAGATATGTGAAATGCATGAACTAGGGCAAAAAAAGTGAAAAAAATTGGTCTGATTTTTTTCGTACTTTTCAGATTTTCGTAGTTTTCACATTAGGTCAGGGGTCAGGAAAATAGACAGATTTTTGACAAATTTAAAAATCTGTCAGATATTGTCCAAATTACTTTTTATTTCACGACTAGACATGTGAAATGCATGAACTAGGGCAAAAAAAGTGAAAAAAATTTGTATGATTTTTTTCGTACTTTTCAAATTTTCTCAGTTTTCGCGGTCATGATGAGAGGCAGATTTTTTAACAAATTTAAAAATCTGTCATATGTTGTCCAAATTATTTTTTATTTCATATCTAGACATGTGAAATGCCTGAACTATGGCAAAAAAGTGGAAAAAAAATTGGTCTGATTTTTTTCGTACTTTTCAGATTTTCGTAGTTTTCACATAAGGTCAGGGGTCAGGAAAAAAGATCGATTTTTGACAAATTTAAAAATCTGTCAGATATTGTCCAAATTACTTTTTATTTCACGACTAGACATGTGAAATGCATGAACTAGGGCAAAAAAAGTGAAAAAAATTGGTCTGATTTTTTTCGTACTTTTCAGATTTTCTCAGTTTTCGCGGTCATGATGAGAGGCAGATTTTTTAACAAATTTAAAAATCTGTCATATGTTGTCCAAATTATTTTTTATTTCAAATCTAGACGTGAAATGCCTGAACTATGGCAAAAAAGTGGAAAAAAAATGGTCTGATTTTTTTCGTACTTTTCAGATTTTCGTAGTTTTCACATAAGGTCAGGGGTCAGGAAAAAAGACCGATTTTTGACAAATTTCAAAATCTGTCAATTATTGTCCAAATTATTTTTATTTCACATCTAGACATGTGAAATGCATGAACTAGGGCAAAAAAAGTGAAAAACATAGGTCTGATTTTTTTCGTACTTTTCAGATTTTCGTAGTTTTCACATTAGGTCAGGGGTCAGGAAAAAAGACCGATTTTTGACAAATTTAAAAATCTGTCAGATATTGTCCAAATTACTTTTTATTTCACGACTAGACATGTGAAATGCATGAACTAGGGCAAAAAAAGTGAAAAAAAATTGGTCCTATTTTTTGTACTTTTCAGATTTTCGTAGTTTTCACATAAGGTCAGGGGTCAGGAAAAAAGATCGATTTTTGACTAATTTAAAAATCTGTCAGATATTGTCCAAATTACTTTTTATTTCACGACTAGATATGTGAAATGCATGAACTAGGGCAAAAAAAGTGAAAAAAATTGGTCTGATTTTTTTCGTACTTTTCAGATTTTCGTAGTTTTCACATTAGGTCAGGGGTCAGGAAAATAGACAGATTTTTGACAAATTTAAAAATCTGTCAGATATTGTCCAAATTACTTTTTATTTCACGACTAGACATGTGAAATGCATGAACTAGGGCAAAAAAAGTGAAAAAAATTTGTATGATTTTTTTCGTACTTTTCAAATTTTCTCAGTTTTCGCGGTCATGATGAGAGGCAGATTTTTTAACAAATTTAAAAATCTGTCATATGTTGTCCAAATTATTTTTTATTTCATATCTAGACATGTGAAATGCCTGAACTATGGCAAAAAAGTGGAAAAAAAATTGGTCTGATTTTTTTCGTACTTTTCAGATTTTCGTAGTTTTCACATAAGGTCAGGGGTCAGGAAAAAAGATCGATTTTTGACAAATTTAAAAATCTGTCAGATATTGTCCAAATTACTTTTTATTTCACGACTAGACATGTGAAATGCATGAACTAGGGCAAAAAAAGTGAAAAAAATTGGTCTGATTTTTTTCGTACTTTTCAGATTTTCTCAGTTTTCGCGGTCATGATGAGAGGCAGATTTTTTAACAAATTTAAAAATCTGTCATATGTTGTCCAAATTATTTTTTATTTCAAATCTAGACGTGAAATGCCTGAACTATGGCAAAAAAGTGGAAAAAAAATGGTCTGATTTTTTTCGTACTTTTCAGATTTTCGTAGTTTTCACATAAGGTCAGGGGTCAGGAAAAAAGACCGATTTTTGACAAATTTCAAAATCTGTCAATTATTGTCCAAATTATTTTTATTTCACATCTAGACATGTGAAATGCATGAACTAGGGCAAAAAAAGTGAAAAACATAGGTCTGATTTTTTTCGTACTTTTCAGATTTTCGTAGTTTTCACATTAGGTCAGGGGTCAGGAAAAAAGACCGATTTTTGACAAATTTAAAAATCTGTCATTTATTGTCCAAATTATTTTTATTTCACATTTAGACATGTGAAATGCATGAACTAGGGCAAAAAAAGTGAAAAAAATTGGTATGATTTTTTTCGTACTTTTCAGATTTTCGTAGTTTTCACATTAGGTCAGGGGTCAGGAAAAAAGACCGATTTTTGACAAATTTAAAAATCTGTCAATTATTGTCCAAATTATTTTTATTTCACATCTAGACATGTGAAATGCATGAACTAGGGCAAAAAAAGTGAAAAAAAATTGGTCCTATTTTTTGTACTTTTCAGATTTTCGTAGTTTTCACATAAGGTCAGGGGTCAGGAAAAAAGATCGATTTTTGACAAATTTAAAAATCTGTCAGATATTGTCCAAATTACTTTTTATTTCACGACTAGACATGTGAAATGCATGAACTAGGGCAAAAAAAGTGAAAAAAATTGGTCTGATTTTTTTCGTACTTTTCAGATTTTCTCAGTTTTCGCGGTCATGATGAGAGGCAGATTTTTTAACAAATTTAAAAATCTGTCATATGTTGTCCAAATTATTTTTTATTTCATATCTAGACATGTGAAATGCCTGAACTATGGCAAAAAAGTGGAAAAAAAATTGGTCTGATTTTTTTCGTACTTTTCAGATTTTCGTAGTTTTCACATAAGGTCAGGGGTCAGGAAAAAAGACCGATTTTTGACAAATTTCAAAATCTGTCAATTATTGTCCAAATTATTTTTATTTCACATCTAGACATGTGAAATGCATGAACTAGGGCAAAAAAAGTGAAAAACATAGGTCTGATTTTTTTCGTACTTTTCAGATTTTCGTAGTTTTCACATTAGGTCAGGGGTCAGGAAAAAAGACCGATTTTTGACAAATTTAAAAATCTGTCATTTATTGTCCAAATTATTTTTATTTCACATTTAGACATGTGAAATGCATGAACTAGGGCAAAAAAAGTGAAAAAAATTGGTATGATTTTTTTCGTACTTTTCAGATTTTCGTAGTTTTCACATTAGGTCAGGGGTCAGGAAAAAAGACCGATTTTTGACAAATTTAAAAATCTGTCAATTATTGTCCAAATTATTTTTATTTCACATCTAGACATGTGAAATGCATGAACTAGGGCAAAAAAAGTGAAAAAAAATTGGTCCTATTTTTTGTACTTTTCAGATTTTCGTAGTTTTCACATAAGGTCAGGGGTCAGGAAAAAAGATCGATTTTTGACAAATTTAAAAATCTGTCAGATATTGTCCAAATTACTTTTTATTTCACGACTAGACATGTGAAATGCATGAACTAGGGCAAAAAAAGTGAAAAAAATTGGTCTGATTTTTTTCGTACTTTTCAGA
Source organism: Alosa sapidissima (assembly GCF_018492685.1). Taxonomy (NCBI): domain Eukaryota; kingdom Metazoa; phylum Chordata; class Actinopteri; order Clupeiformes; family Clupeidae; genus Alosa; species Alosa sapidissima. The sequence continues at coordinate 380,341 of NW_024582142.1, read as the reverse complement.
TTTTCTCAGTTTTCGCGGTCATGATGAGAGGCAGATTTTTTAACAAATTTAAAAATCTGTCATATGTTGTCCAAATTATTTTTTATTTCATATCTAGACGTGAAATGCCTGAACTATGGCAAAAAAGTGGAAAAAAAATTGGTCTGATTTTTTTCGTACTTTTCAGATTTTCGTAGTTTTCACATAAGGTCAGGGGTCAGGAAAAAAGACCGATTTTTGACAAATTTCAAAATCTGTCAATTATTGTCCAAATTATTTTTATTTCACATCTAGACATGTGAAATGCATGAACTAGGGCAAAAAAAGTGAAAAACATAGGTCTGATTTTTTTCGTACTTTACAGATTTTCGTAGTTTTCACATTAGGTCAGGGGTCAGGAAAAAAGACTGATTTTTGACAAATTTAAAAATCTGTCATTTATTGTCCAAATTATTTTTATTTCACATCTAGACATGTGAAATGCATGAACTAGGGCAAAAAAAGTGAAAAACATAGGTCTGATTTTTTTCGTACTTTTCAGATTTTCGTAGTTTTCACATTAGGTCAGGGGTCAGGAAAAAAGACCGATTTTTGACAAATTTAAAAATCTGTCAGATATTGTCCAAATTACTTTTTATTTCACGACTAGACATGTGAAATGCATGAACTAGGGCAAAAAAAGTGAAAAAAAATTGGTCCTATTTTTTGTACTTTTCAGATTTTCGTAGTTTTCACATAAGGTCAGGGGTCAGGAAAAAAGATCGATTTTTGACTAATTTAAAAATCTGTCAGATATTGTCCAAATTACTTTTTATTTCACGACTAGATATGTGAAATGCATGAACTAGGGCAAAAAAAGTGAAAAAAATTGGTCTGATTTTTTTCGTACTTTTCAGATTTTCGTAGTTTTCACATTAGGTCAGGGGTCAGGAAAATAGACAGATTTTTGACAAATTTAAAAATCTGTCAGATATTGTCCAAATTACTTTTTATTTCACGACTAGACATGTGAAATGCATGAACTAGGGCAAAAACAGTGAAAAACATAGGTCTGATTTTTTTCGTACTTTTCAGATTTTCGTAGTTTTCACATTAGGTCAGGGGTCAGGAAAAAAGACCGATTTTTGACAAATTTAAAAATCTGTCATTTATTGTCCAAATTATTTTTATTTCACATTTAGACATGTGAAATGCATGAACTAGGGCAAAAAAAGTGAAAAAAATTGGTATGATTTTTTTCGTACTTTTCAGATTTTCGTAGTTTTCACATTAGGTCAGGGGTCAGGAAAAAAGACCGATTTTTGACAAATTTAAAAATCTGTCAATTATTGTCCAAATTATTTTTATTTCACATCTAGACATGTGAAATGCATGAACTAGGGCAAAAAAAGTGAAAAAAAATTGGTCCTATTTTTTGTACTTTTCAGATTTTCGTAGTTTTCACATAAGGTCAGGGGTCAGGAAAAAAGATCGATTTTTGACAAATTTAAAAATCTGTCAGATATTGTCCAAATTACTTTTTATTTCACGACTAGACATGTGAAATGCATGAACTAGGGCAAAAAAAGTGAAAAAAATTGGTCTGATTTTTTTCGTACTTTTCAGATTTTCTCAGTTTTCGCGGTCATGATGAGAGGCAGATTTTTTAACAAATTTAAAAATCTGTCATATGTTGTCCAAATTATTTTTTATTTCATATCTAGACGTGAAATGCCTGAACTATGGCAAAAAAGTGGAAAAAAAATTGGTCTGATTTTTTTCGTACTTTTCAGATTTTCGTAGTTTTCACATAAGGTCAGGGGTCAGGAAAAAAGACCGATTTTTGACAAATTTCAAAATCTGTCAATTATTGTCCAAATTATTTTTATTTCACATCTAGACATGTGAAATGCATGAACTAGGGCAAAAAAAGTGAAAAACATAGGTCTGATTTTTTTCGTACTTTACAGATTTTCGTAGTTTTCACATTAGGTCAGGGGTCAGGAAAAAAGACTGATTTTTGACAAATTTAAAAATCTGTCATTTATTGTCCAAATTATTTTTATTTCACATCTAGACATGTGAAATGCATGAACTAGGGCAAAAAAAGTGAAATAAATTGGTATGATTTTTTTCGTACTTTTCAGATTTTCGTAGTTTTCACATTAGGTCAGGGGTCAGGAAAAAAGATCGATTTTTGACAAATTTAAAAATCTGTCAGATATTGTCCAAATTACTTTTTATTTCACGTCTAGACATGTGAAATGCATGAACTAGGGCAAAAAAAGTGAAACAAATTGGTATGATGTTTTTCGTACTTTTCAGATCTTCGTAGTTTTCACATTAGGTCAGGGGTCAGGAAAATAGACTGATTTTTGACAAATTTCAAAATCTGTCAATTATTGTCCAAATTATTTTTATTTCACATCTAGACATGTGAAATGCATGAACTAGGGCAAAAAAAGTGAAAAAAAATTGGTCCTATTTTTTGTACTTTTCAGATTTTCGTAGTTTTCACATAAGGTCAGGGGTCAGGAAAAAAGATCGATTTTTGACTAATTTAAAAATCTGTCAGATATTGTCCAAATTACTTTTTATTTCACGACTAGACATGTGAAATGCATGAACTAGGGCAAAAAAAGTGAAAAAAATTGGTCTGATTTTTTTCGTACTTTTCAGATTTTCTCAGTTTTCGCGGTCATGATGAGAGGCAGATTTTTTAACAAATTTAAAAATCTGTCATATGTTGTCCAAATTATTTTTTATTTCATATCTAGACGTGAAATGCCTGAACTATGGCAAAAAAGTGGAAAAAAAATTGGTCTGATTTTTTTCGTACTTTTCAGATTTTCGTAGTTTTCACATAAGGTCAGGGGTCAGGAAAAAAGACCGATTTTTGACAAATTTCAAAATCTGTCAATTATTGTCCAAATTATTTTTATTTCACATCTAGACATGTGAAATGCATGAACTAGGGCAAAAAAAGTGAAAAAAAATTGGTCCTATTTTTTGTACTTTTCAGATTTTCGTAGTTTTCACATAAGGTCAGGGGTCAGGAAAAAAGATCGATTTTTGACAAATTTAAAAATCTGTCAGATATTGTCCAAATTACTTTTTATTTCACGACTAGACATGTGAAATGCATGAACTAGGGCAAAAAAAGTGAAAAAAATTGGTCTGATTTTTTTCGTACTTTTCAGATTTTCTCAGTTTTCGCGGTCATGATGAGAGACAGATTTTTTAACAAATTTAAAAATCTGTCATATGTTGTCCAAATTATTTTTTATTTCATATCTAGACGTGAAATGCCTGAACTATGGCAAAAAAGTGGAAAAAAAATTGGTCTGATTTTTTTCGTACTTTTCAGATTTTCGTAGTTTTCACATAAGGTCAGGGGTCAGGAAAAAAGACCGATTTTTGACAAATTTCAAAATCTGTCAATTATTGTCCAAATTATTTTTATTTCACATCTAGACATGTGAAATGCATGAACTAGGGCAAAAAAAGTGAAAAACATAGGTCTGATTTTTTTCGTACTTTACAGATTTTCGTAGTTTTCACATTAGGTCAGGGGTCAGGAAAAAAGACTGATTTTTGACAAATTTAAAAATCTGTCATTTATTGTCCAAATTATTTTTATTTCACATCTAGACATGTGAAATGCATGAACTAGGGCAAAAAAAGTGAAAAAAAATTGGTCCTATTTTTTGTACTTTTCAGATTTTCGTAGTTTTCACATAAGGTCAGGGGTCAGGAAAAAAGATCGATTTTTGACTAATTTAAAAATCTGTCAGATATTGTCCAAATTACTTTTTATTTCACGACTAGATATGTGAAATGCATGAACTAGGGCAAAAAAAGTGAAAAAAATTGGTATGATTTTTTTCGTACTTTTCAGATTTTCGTAGTTTTCACATTAGGTCAGGGGTCAGGAAAAAAGACCGATTTTTGACAAATTTTAAAATCTGTCATTTATTGTCCAAATTATTTTTATTTCACATCTAGACATGTGAAATGCATGAACTAGGGCAAAAAAAGTGAAAAAAATTGGTATGATTTTTTTCGTACTTTTCAGATTTTCGTAGTTTTCACATTAGGTCAGGGGTCAGGAAAATAGACAGATTTTTGACAAATTTAAAAATCTGTCAGATATTGTCCAAATTACTTTTTATTTCACGACTAGACATGTGAAATGCATGAACTAGGGCAAAAAAAGTGAAAAAAATTTGTATGATTTGTTTCGTACTTTTCAGATTTTCTCAGTTTTCGCGGTCATGATGAGAGGCAGATTTTTTAACAAATTTAAAAATCTGTCATATGTTGTCCAAATTATTTTTTATTTCATATCTAGACATGTGAAATGCCTGAACTATGGCAAAAAAGTGGAAAAAAAATTGGTCTGATTTTTTTCGTACTTTTCAGATTTTCGTAGTTTTCACATAAGGTCAGGGGTCAGGAAAAAAGACCGATTTTTGACAAATTTCAAAATCTGTCAATTATTGTCCAAATTATTTTTATTTCACATCTAGACATGTGAAATGCATGAACTAGGGCAAAAAAAGTGAAAAACATAGGTCTGATTTTTTTCGTACTTTTCAGATTTTCGTAGTTTTCACATTAGGTCAGGGGTCAGGAAAAAAGACCGATTTTTGACAAATTTAAAAATCTGTCATTTATTATATACAAATTATATTTATATTTCACATCTAGACATGTGAAATGTATGAACTATGCCAAAAAAAGTGAAAGAAATTTGGTTTGATTTTTTCGTACTTTTCAGATTTTCTTAGTTTTCATTTAAGGTCCGTGGTCAGGAAAAAAGACAGATTTTTGAAAAATTTAAAAATCTGTCAATTATTGTCCAAATTATATTTATATTTCACATCTAGACATGTGAAATGTATGAACTATGCCAAAAAAAGTGAAAGAAATTTGGTTTGATTTTTTCGTACTTTTCAGATTTTCTTAGTTTTCATTTAAGGTCCGTGGTCAGGAAAAAAGACAGATTTTTGAAAAATTTCAAAATCTGTCAATTATTGGCCAAATTATTTTTATTTCACATCTAGACATGTGAAATGTATGAACTATGGCAAAAAATTTGAAAAAAAATTGGTTTGATTTTTTCGTACTTTTCAGATTTTCTTAGTTTTCATTTAAGGTCCGTGGTCAGGAAAAAAGACAGATTTTTGAAAAATTTAAAAATCTGTCAATTATTGTCCAAATTATTTTTATTTCACATCTAGACATGTGAAATGTATGAACTATGGCAAAAAAAGTGAAAAAAAAATTGGTCTGATTTTTTCGTACTTTTCAGATTTTTTTAATTTCCGCGGTCAGGATGAGAGAAAGTTTTTTTTTTACAAATTTCAAAATCTGTCAATTATTGTCCAAATTATATTTATATTTCACATCTAGACATGTGAAATGTATGAACTATGCCAAAAAAAGTGAAAGAAATTTGGTTTGATTTTTTCGTACTTTTCAGATTTTCTTAGTTTTCATTTAAGGTCCGTGGTCAGGAAAAAAGACAGATTTTTGAAAAATTTCAAAATCTGTCAATTATTGTCAAAATTATTTTTATTTCACATCTAGACATGTGAAATGTATGAACTATGGCAAAAAAAGTGAAAAAAAAATTGGTCTGATTTTTTCGTACTTTTCAGATTTTTTTAATTTCCGCGGTCAGGATGAGAGAAAGTTTTTTTTTTACAAATTTCAAAATCTGTCAATTATTGTCCAAATTATATTTATATTTCACATCTAGACATGTGAAATGTATGAACTATGGCAAAAAATTTGAAAAAAAATTGGTCTGATTTTTTCGTACTTTTCAGATTTTTTTAATTTCCGCGGTCAGGATGAGAGAAAGTTTTTTTTTTACAAATTTCAAAATCTGTCAATTATTGTCCAAATTATTTTTATTTCACATCTAGACATGTGAAATGTATGAACTATGGCAAAAAAGTAAAAAAAAATTGGTTTGAGTTTTTCGTACTTTTCAGATTTTCTTAGTTTTCATTTAAGGTCCGTGGTCAGGAAAAAAGACAGATTTTTGAAAAATTTAAAAATCTGTCAATTATTGTCCAAATTATTTTTATTTCACATCTAGACATGTGAAATGTATGAACTATGGCAAAAAATTTGAAAAAAAATTGGTTTGATTTTTTCGTACTTTTCAGATTTTCTTAGTTTTCATTTAAGGTCCGTGGTCAGGAAAAAAGACAGATTTTTGAAAAATTTCAAAATCTGTCAATTATTGTCCAAATTATATTTATATTTCACATCTAGACATGTGAAATGTATGAACTATGCCAAAAAAAGTGAAAGAAATTTGGTTTGATTTTTTCGTACTTTTCAGATTTTCTTAGTTTTCATTTAAGGTCCGTGGTCAGGAAAAAAGACAGATTTTTGAAAAATTTAAAAATCTGTCAATTATTGTCCAAATTATTTTTATTTCACATCTAGACATGTGAAATGTATGAACTATGGCAAAAAAAGTGAAAAAAAAATTGGTCTGATTTTTTCGTACATTTCAGATTTTTTTAATTTCCGCGGTCAGGATGAGAGAAAGTTTTTTTTTTACAGATTTCAAAATCTGTCAATTATTGTCCAAATTATATTTATATTTCACATCTAGACATGTGAAATGTATGAACTATGGCAAAAAATTTGAAAAAAAATTGGTCTGATTTTTTCGTACTTTTCAGATTTTTTTAATTTCCGCGGTCAGGATGAGAGAAAGTTTTTTTTTTACAGATTTCAAAATCTGTCAATTATTGTCCAAATTATATTTATATTTCACATCTAGACATGTGAAATGTATGAACTATGCCAAAAAAAGTGAAAGAAATTTGGTTTGATTTTTTCGTACTTTTCAGATTTTCTTAGTTTTCATTTAAGGTCCGTGGTCAGGAAAAAAGACAGATTTTTGAAAAATTTCAAAATCTGTCAATTATTGTCCAAATTATATTTATATTTCACATCTAGACATGTGAAATGTATGAACTATGCCAAAAAAAGTGAAAGAAATTTGGTTTGATTTTTTCGTACTTTTCAGATTTTCTTAGTTTTCATTTAAGGTCCGTGGTCAGGAAAAAAGACAGATTTTTGAAAAATTTAAAAATCTGTCAATTATTGTCCAAATTATTTTTATTTCACATCTAGACATGTGAAATGTATGAACTATGGCAAAAAAAGTGAAAAAAAAATTGGTCTGATTTTTTCGTACATTTCAGATTTTTTTAATTTCCGCGGTCAGGATGAGAGAAAGTTTTTTTTTTACAGATTTCAAAATCTGTCAATTATTGTCCAAATTATATTTATATTTCACATCTAGACATGTGAAATGTATGAACTATGGCAAAAAATTTGAAAAAAAATTGGTCTGATTTTTTCGTACTTTTCAGATTTTTTTAATTTCCGCGGTCAGGATGAGAGAAAGTTTTTTTTTTACAGATTTCAAAATCTGTCAATTATTGTCCAAATTATATTTATATTTCACATCTAGACATGTGAAATGTATGAACTATGCCAAAAAAAGTGAAAGAAATTTGGTTTGATTTTTTCGTACTTTTCAGATTTTCTTAGTTTTCATTTAAGGTCCGTGGTCAGGAAAAAAGACAGATTTTTGAAAAATTTAAAAATCTGTCAATTATTGTCCAAATTATTTTTATTTCACATCTAGACATGTGAAATGTATGAACTATGGCAAAAAAAGTGAAAAAAAAATTGGTCTGATTTTTTCGTACATTTCAGATTTTTTTAATTTCCGCGGTCAGGATGAGAGAAAGTTTTTTTTTTACAAATTTCAAAATCTGTCAATTATTGTCCAAATTATATTTATATTTCACATCTAGACATGTGAAATGTATGAACTATGGCAAAAAATTTGAAAAAAAATTGGTCTGATTTTTTCGTACTTTTCAGATTTTTTTAATTTCCGCGGTCAGGATGAGAGAAAGTTTTTTTTTTACAAATTTCAAAATCTGTCAATTATTGTCCAAATTATTTTTATTTCACATCTAGACATGTGAAATGTATGAACTATGGCAAAAAATTTGAAAAAAAATTGGTTTGATTTTTTCGTACTTTTCAGATTTTCTTAGTTTTCATTTAAGGTCCGTGGTCAGGAAAAAAGACAGATTTTTGAAAAATTTAAAAATCTGTCAATTATTGTCCAAATTATTTTTATTTCACATCTAGACATGTGAAATGTATGAACTATGGCAAAAAATTTGAAAAAAAATTGGTTTGATTTTTTCGTACTTTTCAGATTTTCTTAGTTTTCATTTAAGGTCCGTGGTCAGGAAAAAAGACAGATTTTTGAAAAATTTCAAAATCTGTCAATTATTGTCCAAATTATTTTTATTTCACATCTAGACATGTGAAATGTATGAACTATGGCAAAAAATTTGAAAAAAAATTGGTTTGATTTTTTCGTACTTTTCAGATTTTCTTAGTTTTCATTTAAGGTCCGTGGTCAGGAAAAAAGACAGATTTTTGAAAAATTTCAAAATCTGTCAATTATTGGCCAAATTATTTTTATTTCACATCTAGACATGTGAAATGTATGAACTATGGCAAAAAAGTGAAAAAAAAATTGGTTTGATTTTTTCGTACTTTTCAGATTTTCTTAGTTTTCATTTAAGGTCCGTGGTCAGGAAAAAAGACAGATTTTTGAAAAATTTCAAAATCTGTCAATTATTGTCAAAATTATTTTTATTTCACATCTAGACATGTGAAATGTATGAACTATGGCAAAAAAAGTGAAAAAAAAATTGGTCTGATTTTTTCGTACTTTTCAGATTTTTTTAATTTCCGCGGTCAGGATGAGAGAAAGTTTTTTTTTTACAAATTTCAAAATCTGTCAATTATTGTCCAAATTATATTTATATTTCACATCTAGACATGTGAAATGTATGAACTATGGCAAAAAATTTGAAAAAAAATTGGTCTGATTTTTTCGTACTTTTCAGATTTTTTTAATTTCCGCGGTCAGGATGAGAGAAAGTTTTTTTTTTTACAAATTTCAAAATCTGTCAATTATTGTCCAAATTATATTTATATTTCACATCTAGACATGTGAAATGTATGAACTATGCAAAAAAAAGTGAAAGAAATTTGGTTTGATTTTTTCGTACTTTTCAGATTTTCTTAGTTTTCATTTAAGGTCCGTGGTCAGGAAAAAAGACAGATTTTTGAAAAATTTAAAAATCTGTCAATTATTGTCCAAATTATTTTTATTTCACATCTAGACATGTGAAATGTATGAACTATGGCAAAAAAAGTGAAAAAAAAATTGGTCTGATTTTTTCGTACATTTCAGATTTTTTTAATTTCCGCGGTCAGGATGAGAGAAAGTTTTTTTTTTACAGATTTCAAAATCTGTCAATTATTGTCCAAATTATATTTATATTTCACATCTAGACATGTGAAATGTATGAACTATGGCAAAAAATTTGAAAAAAAATTGGTCTGATTTTTTCGTACTTTTCAGATTTTTTTAATTTCCGCGGTCAGGATGAGAGAAAGTTTTTTTTTACAAATTTCAAAATCTGTCAATTATTGTCCAAATTATATTTATATTTCACATCTAGACATGTGAAATGTATGAACTATGCCAAAAAAAGTGAAAGAAATTTGGTTTGATTTTTTCGTACTTTTCAGATTTTCTTAGTTTTCATTTAAGGTCCGTGGTCAGGAAAAAAGACAGATTTTTTAAAAATTTCAAAATCTGTCAATTATTGTCAAAATTATTTTTATTTCACATCTAGACATGTGAAATGTATGAACTATGGCAAAAAAAGTGAAAAAAAAATTGGTCTGATTTTTTCGTACTTTTCAGATTTTTTTAATTTCCGCGGTCAGGATGAGAGAAAGTTTTTTTTTTACAAATTTCAAAATCTGTCAATTATTGTCCAAATTATATTTATATTTCACATCTAGACATGTGAAATGTATGAACTATGGCAAAAAATTTGAAAAAAAATTGGTCTGATTTTTTCGTACTTTTCAGATTTTTTTAATTTCCGCGGTCAGGATGAGAGAAAGTTTTTTTTTTACAGATTTCAAAATCTGTCAATTATTGTCCAAATTATATCTATATTTCACATCTAGACATGTGAAATGTATGAACTATGGCAAAAAATTTGAAAAAAAATTGGTCTGATTTTTTCGTACTTTTCAGATTTTTTTAATTTCCGCGGTCAGGATGAGAGAAAGTTTTTTTTTACAAATTTCAAAATCTGTCAATTATTGTCCAAATTATATTTATATTTCACATCTAGACATGTGAAATGTATGAACTATGCCAAAAAAAGTGAAAGAAATTTGGTTTGATTTTTTCGTACTTTTCAGATTTTCTTAGTTTTCATTTAAGGTCCGTGGTCAGGAAAAAAGACAGATTTTTAAAAAATTTCAAAATCTGTCAATTATTGTCAAAATTATTTTTATTTCACATCTAGACATGTGAAATGTATGAACTATGGCAAAAAAAGTGAAAAAAAAATTGGTCTGATTTTTTCGTACTTTTCAGATTTTTTTAATTTCCGCGGTCAGGATGAGAGAAAGTTTTTTTTTTACAAATTTCAAAATCTGTCAATTATTGTCCAAATTATATTTATATTTCACATCTAGACATGTGAAATGTATGAACTATGGCAAAAAATTTGAAAAAAAATTGGTCTGATTTTTTCGTACTTTTCAGATTTTTTTAATTTCCGCGGTCAGGATGAGAGAAAGTTTTTTTTTTACAGATTTCAAAATCTGTCAATTATTGTCCAAATTATATTTATATTTCACATCTAGACATGTGAAATGTATGAACTATGCCAAAAAAAGTGAAAGAAATTTGGTTTGATTTTTTCGTACTTTTCAGATTTTCTTAGTTTTCATTTAAGGTCCGTGGTCAGGAAAAAAGACAGATTTTTGAAAAATTTAAAAATCTGTCAATTATTGTCCAAATTATTTTTATTTCACATCTAGACATGTGAAATGTATGAACTATGGCAAAAAAAGTGAAAAAAAAATTGGTCTGATTTTTTCGTACATTTCAGATTTTTTTAATTTCCGCGGTCAGGATGAGAGAAAGTTTTTTTTTTACAGATTTCAAAATCTGTCAATTATTGTCCAAATTATATTTATATTTCACATCTAGACATGTGAAATGTATGAACTATGCCAAAAAAAGTGAAAGAAATTTGGTTTGATTTTTTCGTACTTTTCAGATTTTCTTAGTTTTCATTTAAGGTCCGTGGTCAGGAAAAAAGACAGATTTTTGAAAAATTTCAAAATCTGTCAATTATTGGCCAAATTATTTTTATTTCACATCTAGACATGTGAAATGTATGAACTATGGCAAAAAAGTGAAAAAAAAATTGGTTTGATTTTTTCGTACTTTTCAGATTTTCTTAGTTTTCATTTAAGGTCCGTGGTCAGGAAAAAAGACAGATTTTTGAAAAATTTCAAAATCTGTCAATTATTGTCAAAATTATTTTTATTTCACATCTAGACATGTGAAATGTATGAACTATGGCAAAAAAAGTGAAAAAAAAATTGGTCTGATTTTTTCGTACTTTTCAGATTTTTTTAATTTCCGCGGTCAGGATGAGAGAAAGTTTTTTTTTTACAAATTTCAAAATCTGTCAATTATTGTCCAAATTATATTTATATTTCACATCTAGACATGTGAAATGTATGAACTATGGCAAAAAATTTGAAAAAAAATTGGTCTGATTTTTTCGTACTTTTCAGATTTTTTTAATTTCCGCGGTCAGGATGAGAGAAAGTTTTTTTTTTACAAATTTCAAAATCTGTCAATTATTGTCCAAATTATATTTATATTTCACATCTAGACATGTGAAATGTATGAACTATGCAAAAAAAAGTGAAAGAAATTTGGTTTGATTTTTTCGTACTTTTCAGATTTTCTTAGTTTTCATTTAAGGTCCGTGGTCAGGAAAAAAGACAGATTTTTGAAAAATTTAAAAATCTGTCAATTATTGTCCAAATTATTTTTATTTCACATCTAGACATGTGAAATGTATGAACTATGGCAAAAAAAGTGAAAAAAAAATTGGTCTGATTTTTTCGTACATTTCAGATTTTTTTAATTTCCGCGGTCAGGATGAGAGAAAGTTTTTTTTTTACAGATTTCAAAATCTGTCAATTATTGTCCAAATTATATTTATATTTCACATCTAGACATGTGAAATGTATGAACTATGGCAAAAAATTTGAAAAAAAATTGGTCTGATTTTTTCGTACTTTTCAGATTTTTTTAATTTCCGCGGTCAGGATGAGAGAAAGTTTTTTTTTACAAATTTCAAAATCTGTCAATTATTGTCCAAATTATATTTATATTTCACATCTAGACATGTGAAATGTATGAACTATGCCAAAAAAAGTGAAAGAAATTTGGTTTGATTTTTTCGTACTTTTCAGATTTTCTTAGTTTTCATTTAAGGTCCGTGGTCAGGAAAAAAGACAGATTTTTAAAAAATTTCAAAATCTGTCAATTATTGTCAAAATTATTTTTATTTCACATCTAGACATGTGAAATGTATGAACTATGGCAAAAAAAGTGAAAAAAAAATTGGTCTGATTTTTTCGTACTTTTCAGATTTTTTTAATTTCCGCGGTCAGGATGAGAGAAAGTTTTTTTTTTACAAATTTCAAAATCTGTCAATTATTGTCCAAATTATTTTTATTTCACATCTAGACATGTGAAATGTATGAACTATGGCAAAAAAGTAAAAAAAAAATTGGTTTGAGTTTTTCGTACTTTTCAGATTTTCTTAGTTTTCATTTAAGGTCCGTGGTCAGGAAAAAAGACAGATTTTTGAAAAATTTAAAAATCTGTCAATTATTGTCCAAATTATTTTTATTTCACATCTAGACATGTGAAATGTATGAACTATGGCAAAAAAGTGAAAAAAAAATTGGTTTGATTTTTTCGTACTTTTCAGATTTTCTTAGTTTTCATTTAAGGTCCGTGGTCAGGAAAAAAGACAGATTTTTGAAAAATTTCAAAATCTGTCAATTATTGTCAAAATTATTTTTATTTCACATCTAGACATGTGAAATGTATGAACTATGGCAAAAAAAGTGAAAAAAAAATTGGTCTGATTTTTTCGTACTTTTCAGATTTTTTTAATTTCCGCGGTCAGGATGAGAGAAAGTTTTTTTTTTACAAATTTCAAAATCTGTCAATTATTGTCCAAATTATATTTATATTTCACATCTAGACATGTGAAATGTATGAACTATGCAAAAAAAAGTGAAAGAAATTTGGTTTGATTTTTTCGTACTTTTCAGATTTTCTTAGTTTTCATTTAAGGTCCGTGGTCAGGAAAAAAGACAGATTTTTGAAAAATTTAAAAATCTGTCAATTATTGTCCAAATTATTTTTATTTCACATCTAGACATGTGAAATGTATGAACTATGGCAAAAAAAGTGAAAAAAAAATTGGTCTGATTTTTTCGTACATTTCAGATTTTTTTAATTTCCGCGGTCAGGATGAGAGAAAGTTTTTTTTTTACAGATTTCAAAATCTGTCAATTATTGTCCAAATTATATTTATATTTCACATCTAGACATGTGAAATGTATGAACTATGGCAAAAAATTTGAAAAAAAATTGGTCTGATTTTTTCGTACTTTTCAGATTTTTTTAATTTCCGCGGTCAGGATGAGAGAAAGTTTTTTTTTACAAATTTCAAAATCTGTCAATTATTGTCCAAATTATATTTATATTTCACATCTAGACATGTGAAATGTATGAACTATGCCAAAAAAAGTGAAAGAAATTTGGTTTGATTTTTTCGTACTTTTCAGATTTTCTTAGTTTTCATTTAAGGTCCGTGGTCAGGAAAAAAGACAGATTTTTAAAAAATTTCAAAATCTGTCAATTATTGTCAAAATTATTTTTATTTCACATCTAGACATGTGAAATGTATGAACTATGGCAAAAAAAGTGAAAAAAAAATTGGTCTGATTTTTTCGTACTTTTCAGATTTTTTTAATTTCCGCGGTCAGGATGAGAGAAAGTTTTTTTTTTACAAATTTCAAAATCTGTCAATTATTGTCCAAATTATATTTATATTTCACATCTAGACATGTGAAATGTATGAACTATGGCAAAAAATTTGAAAAAAAATTGGTCTGATTTTTTCGTACTTTTCAGATTTTTTTAATTTCCGCGGTCAGGATGAGAGAAAGTTTTTTTTTTACAGATTTCAAAATCTGTCAATTATTGTCCAAATTATATTTATATTTCACATCTAGACATGTGAAATGTATGAACTATGCCAAAAAAAGTGAAAGAAATTTGGTTTGATTTTTTCGTACTTTTCAGATTTTCTTAGTTTTCATTTAAGGTCCGTGGTCAGGAAAAAAGACAGATTTTTGAAAAATTTAAAAATCTGTCAATTATTGTCCAAATTATTTTTATTTCACATCTAGACATGTGAAATGTATGAACTATGGCAAAAAAAGTGAAAAAAAAATTGGTCTGATTTTTTCGTACATTTCAGATTTTTTTAATTTCCGCGGTCAGGATGAGAGAAAGTTTTTTTTTTACAAATTTCAAAATCTGTCAATTATTGTCCAAATTATATTTATATTTCACATCTAGACATGTGAAATGTATGAACTATGGCAAAAAATTTGAAAAAAAATTGGTCTGATTTTTTCGTACTTTTCAGATTTTTTTAATTTCCGCGGTCAGGATGAGAGAAAGTTTTTTTTTTACAGATTTCAAAATCTGTCAATTATTGTCCAAATTATATTTATATTTCACATCTAGACATGTGAAATGTATGAACTATGCCAAAAAAAGTGAAAGAAATTTGGTTTGATTTTTTCGTACTTTTCAGATTTTCTTAGTTTTCATTTAAGGTCCGTGGTCAGGAAAAAAGACAGATTTTTGAAAAATTTAAAAATCTGTCAATTATTGTCCAAATTATTTTTATTTCACATCTAGACATGTGAAATGTATGAACTATGGCAAAAAAAGTGAAAAAAAAATTGGTCTGATTTTTTCGTACATTTCAGATTTTTTTAATTTCCGCGGTCAGGATGAGAGAAAGTTTTTTTTTTACAGATTTCAAAATCTGTCAATTATTGTCCAAATTATATTTATATTTCACATCTAGACATGTGAAATGTATGAACTATGCCAAAAAAAGTGAAAGAAATTTGGTTTGATTTTTTCGTACTTTTCAGATTTTCTTAGTTTTCATTTAAGGTCCGTGGTCAGGAAAAAAGACAGATTTTTGAAAAATTTAAAAATCTGTCAATTATTGTCCAAATTATATTTATATTTCACATCTAGACATGTGAAATGTATGAACTATGCCAAAAAAAGTGAAAGAAATTTGGTTTGATTTTTTCGTACTTTTCAGATTTTCTTAGTTTTCATTTAAGGTCCGTGGTCAGGAAAAAAGACAGATTTTTGAAAAATTTCAAAATCTGTCAATTATTGGCCAAATTATTTTTATTTCACATCTAGACATGTGAAATGTATGAACTATGGCAAAAAAGTGAAAAAAAAATTGGTTTGATTTTTTCGTACTTTTCAGATTTTCTTAGTTTTCATTTAAGGTCCGTGGTCAGGAAAAAAGACAGATTTTTGAAAAATTTCAAAATCTGTCAATTATTGTCAAAATTATTTTTATTTCACATCTAGACATGTGAAATGTATGAACTATGGCAAAAAAAGTGAAAAAAAATTGGTCTGATTTTTTCGTACTTTTCAGATTTTTTTAATTTCCGCGGTCAGGATGAGAGAAAGTTTTTTTTTTACAAATTTCAAAATCTGTCAATTATTGTCCAAATTATATTTATATTTCACATCTAGACATGTGAAATGTAGGAACTATGGCAAAAAATTTGAAAAAAAATTGGTCTGATTTTTTCGTACTTTTCAGATTTTTTTAATTTCCGCGGTCAGGATGAGAGAAAGTTTTTTTTTTACAAATTTCAAAATCTGTCAATTATTGTCCAAATTATATTTATATTTCACATCTAGACATGTGAAATGTATGAACTATGCCAAAAAAAGTGAAAGAAATTTGGTTTGATTTTTTCGTACTTTTCAGATTTTCTTAGTTTTCATTTAAGGTCCGTGGTCAGGAAAAAAGACAGATTTTTGAAAAATTTAAAAATCTGTCAATTATTGTCCAAATTATTTTTATTTCACATCTAGACATGTGAAATGTATGAACTATGGCAAAAAAAGTGAAAAAAAAATTGGTCTGATTTTTTCGTACATTTCAGATTTTTTTAATTTCCGCGGTCAGGATGAGAGAAAGTTTTTTTTTTACAGATTTCAAAATCTGTCAATTATTGTCCAAATTATATTTATATTTCACATCTAGACATGTGAAATGTATGAACTATGGCAAAAAATTTGAAAAAAAATTGGTCTGATTTTTTCGTACTTTTCAGATTTTTTTAATTTCCGCGGTCAGGATGAGAGAAAGTTTTTTTTTACAAATTTCAAAATCTGTCAATTATTGTCCAAATTATATTTATATTTCACATCTAGACATGTGAAATGTATGAACTATGCCAAAAAAAGTGAAAGAAATTTGGTTTGATTTTTTCGTACTTTTCAGATTTTCTTAGTTTTCATTTAAGGTCCGTGGTCAGGAAAAAAGACAGATTTTTAAAAAATTTCAAAATCTGTCAATTATTGTCAAAATTATTTTTATTTCACATCTAGACATGTGAAATGTATGAACTATGGCAAAAAAAGTGAAAAAAAAATTGGTCTGATTTTTTCGTACTTTTCAGATTTTTTTAATTTCCGCGGTCAGGATGAGAGAAAGTTTTTTTTTTACAAATTTCAAAATCTGTCAATTATTGTCCAAATTATATTTATATTTCACATCTAGACATGTGAAATGTATGAACTATGGCAAAAAATTTGAAAAAAAATTGGTCTGATTTTTTCGTACTTTTCAGATTTTTTTAATTTCCGCGGTCAGGATGAGAGAAAGTTTTTTTTTTACAGATTTCAAAATCTGTCAATTATTGTCCAAATTATATTTATATTTCACATCTAGACATGTGAAATGTATGAACTATGCCAAAAAAAGTGAAAGAAATTTGGTTTGATTTTTTCGTACTTTTCAGATTTTCTTAGTTTTCATTTAAGGTCCGTGGTCAGGAAAAAAGACAGATTTTTGAAAAATTTAAAAATCTGTCAATTATTGTCCAAATTATTTTTATTTCACATCTAGACATGTGAAATGTATGAACTATGGCAAAAAATTTGAAAAAAAATTGGTTTGATTTTTTCGTACTTTTCAGATTTTCTTAGTTTTCATTTAAGGTCCGTGGTCAGGAAAAAAGACAGATTTTTGAAAAATTTCAAAATCTGTCAATTATTGTCAAAATTATTTTTATTTCACATCTAGACATGTGAAATGTATGAACTATGGCAAAAAAAGTGAAAAAAAAATTGGTCTGATTTTTTCGTACTTTTCAGATTTTTTTAATTTCCGCGGTCAGGATGAGAGAAAGTTTTTTTTTTACAAATTTCAAAATCTGTCAATTATTGTCCAAATTATATTTATATTTCACATCTAGACATGTGAAATGTATGAACTATGGCAAAAAATTTGAAAAAAAATTGGTCTGATTTTTTCGTACTTTTCAGATTTTTTTAATTTCCGCGGTCAGGATGAGAGAAAGTTTTTTTTTACAAATTTCAAAATCTGTCAATTATTGTCCAAATTATATTTATATTTCACATCTAGACATGTGAAATGTATGAACTATGCCAAAAAAAGTGAAAGAAATTTGGTTTGATTTTTTCGTACTTTTCAGATTTTCTTAGTTTTCATTTAAGGTCCGTGGTCAGGAAAAAAGACAGATTTTTAAAAAATTTCAAAATCTGTCAATTATTGTCAAAATTATTTTTATTTCACATCTAGACATGTGAAATGTATGAACTATGGCAAAAAAAGTGAAAAAAAAATTGGTCTGATTTTTTCGTACTTTTCAGATTTTTTTAATTTCCGCGGTCAGGATGAGAGAAAGTTTTTTTTTTACAAATTTCAAAATCTGTCAATTATTGTCCAAATTATATTTATATTTCACATCTAGACATGTGAAATGTATGAACTATGGCAAAAAATTTGAAAAAAAATTGGTCTGATTTTTTCGTACTTTTCAGATTTTTTTAATTTCCGCGGTCAGGATGAGAGAAAGTTTTTTTTTTACAGATTTCAAAATCTGTCAATTATTGTCCAAATTATATTTATATTTCACATCTAGACATGTGAAATGTATGAACTATGCCAAAAAAAGTGAAAGAAATTTGGTTTGATTTTTTCGTACTTTTCAGATTTTCTTAGTTTTCATTTAAGGTCCGTGGTCAGGAAAAAAGACAGATTTTTGAAAAATTTAAAAATCTGTCAATTATTGTCCAAATTATTTTTATTTCACATCTAGACATGTGAAATGTATGAACTATGGCAAAAAAAGTGAAAAAAAAATTGGTCTGATTTTTTCGTACATTTCAGATTTTTTTAATTTCCGCGGTCAGGATGAGAGAAAGTTTTTTTTTTACAGATTTCAAAATCTGTCAATTATTGTCCAAATTATATTTATATTTCACATCTAGACATGTGAAATGTATGAACTATGGCAAAAAATTTGAAAAAAAATTGGTCTGATTTTTTCGTACTTTTCAGATTTTTTTAATTTCCGCGGTCAGGATGAGAGAAAGTTTTTTTTTACAAATTTCAAAATCTGTCAATTATTGTCCAAATTATATTTATATTTCACATCTAGACATGTGAAATGTATGAACTATGCCAAAAAAAGTGAAAGAAATTTGGTTTGATTTTTTCGTACTTTTCAGATTTTCTTAGTTTTCATTTAAGGTCCGTGGTCAGGAAAAAAGACAGATTTTTAAAAAATTTCAAAATCTGTCAATTATTGTCAAAATTATTTTTATTTCACATCTAGACATGTGAAATGTATGAACTATGGCAAAAAAAGTGAAAAAAAAATTGGTCTGATTTTTTCGTACTTTTCAGATTTTTTTAATTTCCGCGGTCAGGATGAGAGAAAGTTTTTTTTTTACAAATTTCAAAATCTGTCAATTATTGTCCAAATTATATTTATATTTCACATCTAGACATGTGAAATGTATGAACTATGGCAAAAAATTTGAAAAAAAATTGGTCTGATTTTTTCGTACTTTTCAGATTTTTTTAATTTCCGCGGTCAGGATGAGAGAAAGTTTTTTTTTTACAAATTTCAAAATCTGTCAATTATTGTCCAAATTATATTTATATTTCACATCTAGACATGTGAAATGTATGAACTATGGCAAAAAATTTGAAAAAAAATTGGTCTGATTTTTTCGTACTTTTCAGATTTTCTTAGTTTTCATTTAAGGTCCGTGGTCAGGAAAAAAGACAGATTTTTGAAAAATTTCAAAATCTGTCAATTATTGTCAAAATTATTTTTATTTCACATCTAGACATGTGAAATGTATGAACTATGGCAAAAAAAGTGAAAAAAAAATTGGTCTGATTTTTTCGTACTTTTCAGATTTTTTTAATTTCCGCGGTCAGGATGAGAGAAAGTTTTTTTTTTTACAAATTTCAAAATCTGTCAATTATTGTCCAAATTATATTTATATTTCACATCTAGACATGTGAAATGTATGAACTATGGCAAAAAATTTGAAAAAAAATTGGTCTGATTTTTTCGTACTTTTCAGATTTTTTTAATTTCCGCGGTCAGGATGAGAGAAAGTTTTTTTTTTACAAATTTCAAAATCTGTCAATTATTGTCCAAATTATATTTATATTTCACATCTAGACATGTGAAATGTATGAACTATGCCAAAAAAAGTGAAAGAAATTTGGTTTGATTTTTTCGTACTTTTCAGATTTTCTTAGTTTTCATTTAAGGTCCGTGGTCAGGAAAAAAGACAGATTTTTGAAAAATTTAAAAATCTGTCAATTATTGTCCAAATTATTTTTATTTCACATCTAGACATGTGAAATGTATGAACTATGGCAAAAAAAGTGAAAAAAAAATTGGTCTGATTTTTTCGTACATTTCAGATTTTTTTAATTTCCGCGGTCAGGATGAGAGAAAGTTTTTTTTTTACAGATTTCAAAATCTGTCAATTATTGTCCAAATTATATTTATATTTCACATCTAGACATGTGAAATGTATGAACTATGCCAAAAAAAGTGAAAGAAATTTGGTTTGATTTTTTCGTACTTTTCAGATTTTCTTAGTTTTCATTTAAGGTCCGTGGTCAGGAAAAAAGACAGATTTTTGAAAAATTTCAAAATCTGTCAATTATTGTCAAAATTATTTTTATTTCACATCTAGACATGTGAAATGTATGAACTATGGCAAAAAAAGTGAAAAAAAAATTGGTCTGATTTTTTCGTACATTTCAGATTTTTTTAATTTCCGCGGTCAGGATGAGAGAAAGTTTTTTTTTTACAGATTTCAAAATCTGTCAATTATTGTCCAAATTATATTTATATTTCACATCTAGACATGTGAAATGTATGAACTATGCCAAAAAAAGTGAAAGAAATTTGGTTTGATTTTTTCGTACTTTTCAGATTTTCTTAGTTTTCATTTAAGGTCCGTGGTCAGGAAAAAAGACAGATTTTTGAAAAATTTAAAAATCTGTCAATTATTGTCCAAATTATATTTATATTTCACATCTAGACATGTGAAATGTATGAACTATGCCAAAAAAAGTGAAAGAAATTTGGTTTGATTTTTTCGTACTTTTCAGATTTTCTTAGTTTTCATTTAAGGTCCGTGGTCAGGAAAAAAGACAGATTTTTGAAAAATTTCAAAATCTGTCAATTATTGTCCAAATTATTTTTATTTCACATCTAGACATGTGAAATGTATGAACTATGGCAAAAAATTTGAAAAAAAATTGGTTTGATTTTTTCGTACTTTTCAGATTTTCTTAGTTTTCATTTAAGGTCCGTGGTCAGGAAAAAAGACAGATTTTTGAAAAATTTCAAAATCTGTCAATTATTGGCCAAATTATTTTTATTTCACATCTAGACATGTGAAATGTATGAACTATGGCAAAAAAGTGAAAAAAAAATTGGTTTGATTTTTTCGTACTTTTCAGATTTTCTTAGTTTTCATTTAAGGTCCGTGGTCAGGAAAAAAGACAGATTTTTGAAAAATTTCAAAATCTGTCAATTATTGTCAAAATTATTTTTATTTCACATCTAGACATGTGAAATGTATGAACTATGGCAAAAAAAGTGAAAAAAAAATTGGTCTGATTTTTTCGTACTTTTCAGATTTTTTTAATTTCCGCGGTCAGGATGAGAGAAAGTTTTTTTTTTACAAATTTCAAAATCTGTCAATTATTGTCCAAATTATATTTATATTTCACATCTAGACATGTGAAATGTATGAACTATGGCAAAAAATTTGAAAAAAAATTGGTCTGATTTTTTCGTACTTTTCAGATTTTTTTAATTTCCGCGGTCAGGATGAGAGAAAGTTTTTTTTTTACAAATTTCAAAATCTGTCAATTATTGTCCAAATTATATTTATATTTCACATCTAGACATGTGAAATGTATGAACTATGCCAAAAAAAGTGAAAGAAATTTGGTTTGATTTTTTCGTACTTTTCAGATTTTCTTAGTTTTCATTTAAGGTCCGTGGTCAGGAAAAAAGACAGATTTTTGAAAAATTTAAAAATCTGTCAATTATTGTCCAAATTATTTTTATTTCACATCTAGACATGTGAAATGTATGAACTATGGCAAAAAAAGTGAAAAAAAAATTGGTCTGATTTTTTCGTACATTTCAGATTTTTTTAATTTCCGCGGTCAGGATGAGAGAAAGTTTTTTTTTTACAGATTTCAAAATCTGTCAATTATTGTCCAAATTATATTTATATTTCACATCTAGACATGTGAAATGTATGAACTATGGCAAAAAATTTGAAAAAAAATTGGTCTGATTTTTTCGTACTTTTCAGATTTTTTTAATTTCCGCGGTCAGGATGAGAGAAAGTTTTTTTTTTACAGATTTCAAAATCTGTCAATTATTGTCCAAATTATATTTATATTTCACATCTAGACATGTGAAATGTATGAACTATGCCAAAAAAAGTGAAAGAAATTTGGTTTGATTTTTTCGTACTTTTCAGATTTTCTTAGTTTTCATTTAAGGTCCGTGGTCAGGAAAAAAGACAGATTTTTGAAAAATTTCAAAATCTGTCAATTATTGTCAAAATTATTTTTATTTCACATCTAGACATGTGAAATGTATGAACTATGGCAAAAAAAGTGAAAAAAAAATTGGTCTGATTTTTTCGTACTTTTCAGATTTTTTTAATTTCCGCGGTCAGGATGAGAGAAAGTTTTTTTTTTACAAATTTCAAAATCTGTCAATTATTGTCCAAATTATATTTATATTTCACATCTAGACATGTGAAATGTATGAACTATGGCAAAAAATTTGAAAAAAAATTGGTCTGATTTTTTCGTACTTTTCAGATTTTCTTAGTTTTCATTTAAGGTCCGTGGTCAGGAAAAAAGACAGATTTTTGAAAAATTTCAAAATCTGTCAATTATTGTCAAAATTATTTTTATTTCACATCTAGACATGTGAAATGTATGAACTATGGCAAAAAAAGTGAAAAAAAAATTGGTCTGATTTTTTCGTACTTTTCAGATTTTTTTAATTTCCGCGGTCAGGATGAGAGAAAGTTTTTTTTTTACAAATTTCAAAATCTGTCAATTATTGTCCAAATTATATTTATATTTCACATCTAGACATGTGAAATGTATGAACTATGGCAAAAAATTTGAAAAAAAATTGGTCTGATTTTTTCGTACTTTTCAGATTTTTTTAATTTCCGCGGTCAGGATGAGAGAAAGTTTTTTTTTTACAAATTTCAAAATCTGTCAATTATTGTCCAAATTATATTTATATTTCACATCTAGACATGTGAAATGTATGAACTATGCCAAAAAAAGTGAAAGAAATTTGGTTTGATTTTTTCGTACTTTTCAGATTTTCTTAGTTTTCATTTAGGGTCCGTGGTCAGGAAAAAACACAGATTTTTGAAAAATTTAAAAATCTGTCAATTATTGTCCAAATTATTTTTATTTCACATCTAGACATGTGAAATGTATGAACTATGGCAAAAAATTTGAAAAAAAAATTGGTCTGATTTTTTCGTACATTTCAGATTTTTTTAATTTCCGCGGTCAGGATGAGAGAAAGTTTTTTTTTTACAGATTTCAAAATCTGTCAATTATTGTCCAAATTATATTTATATTTCACATCTAGACATGTGAAATGTATGAACTATGCCAAAAAAAGTGAAAGAAATTTGGTTTGATTTTTTCGTACTTTTCAGATTTTCTTAGTTTTCATTTAAGGTCCGTGGTCAGGAAAAAAGACAGATTTTTGAAAAATTTCAAAATCTGTCAATTATTGTCAAAATTATTTTTATTTCACATCTAGACATGTGAAATGTATGAACTATGGCAAAAAAAGTGAAAAAAAAATTGGTCTGATTTTTTCGTACTTTTCAGATTTTTTTAATTTCCGCGGTCAGGATGAGAGAAAGTTTTTTTTTTTACAAATTTCAAAATCTGTCAATTATTGTCCAAATTATATTTATATTTCACATCTAGACATGTGAAATGTATGAACTATGGCAAAAAATTTGAAAAAAAAATTGGTCTGATTTTTTCGTACTTTTCAGATTTTTTTAATTTCCGCGGTCAGGATGAGAGAAAGTTTTTTTTTTACAGATTTCAAAATCTGTCAATTATTGTCCAAATTATATTTATATTTCACATCTAGACATGTGAAATGTATGAACTATGCCAAAAAAAGTGAAAGAAATTTGGTTTGATTTTTTCGTACTTTTCAGATTTTCTTAGTTTTCATTTAAGGTCCGTGGTCAGGAAAAAAGACAGATTTTTGAAAAATTTAAAAATCTGTCAATTATTGTCCAAATTATTTTTATTTCACATCTAGACATGTGAAATGTATGAACTATGGCAAAAAAAGTGAAAAAAAAATTGGTCTGATTTTTTCGTACATTTCAGATTTTTTTAATTTCCGCGGTCAGGATGAGAGAAAGTTTTTTTTTTACAGATTTCAAAATCTGTCAATTATTGTCCAAATTATATTTATATTTCACATCTAGACATGTGAAATGTATGAACTATGCCAAAAAAAGTGAAAGAAATTTGGTTTGATTTTTTCGTACTTTTCAGATTTTCTTAGTTTTCATTTAAGGTCTGTGGTCAGGAAAAAAGACAGATTTTTGAAAAATTTAAAAATCTGTCAATTATTGTCCAAATTATATTTATATTTCACATCTAGACATGTGAAATGTATGAACTATGCCAAAAAAAGTGAAAGAAATTTGGTTTGATTTTTTCGTACTTTTCAGATTTTCTTAGTTTTCATTTAAGGTCCGTGGTCAGGAAAAAAGACAGATTTTTGAAAAATTTCAAATTCTGTCAATTATTGTCCAAATTATTTTTATTTCACAT
Organism: Alosa sapidissima; assembly: GCF_018492685.1. Classification (NCBI taxonomy): domain Eukaryota; kingdom Metazoa; phylum Chordata; class Actinopteri; order Clupeiformes; family Clupeidae; genus Alosa; species Alosa sapidissima. The sequence continues at coordinate 355,829 of NW_024582142.1, read as the reverse complement.
CTAGACATGTGAAATGTATGAACTATGGCAAAAAATTTGAAAAAAAATTGGTTTGATTTTTTCGTACTTTTCAGATTTTCTTAGTTTTCATTTAAGGTCCGTGGTCAGGAAAAAAGACAGATTTTTGAAAAATTTCAAAATCTGTCAATTATTGGCCAAATTATTTTTATTTCACATCTAGACATGTGAAATGTATGAACTATGGCAAAAAAGTGAAAAAAAAATTGGTTTGATTTTTTCGTACTTTTCAGATTTTCTTAGTTTTCATTTAAGGTCCGTGGTCAGGAAAAAAGACAGATTTTTGAAAAATTTCAAAATCTGTCAATTATTGTCAAAATTATTTTTATTTCACATCTAGACATGTGAAATGTATGAACTATGGCAAAAAAAGTGAAAAAAAAATTGGTCTGATTTTTTCGTACTTTTCAGATTTTTTTAATTTCCGCGGTCAGGATGAGAGAAAGTTTTTTTTTTACAAATTTCAAAATCTGTCAATTATTGTCCAAATTATATTTATATTTCACATCTAGACATGTGAAATGTATGAACTATGGCAAAAAATTTTAAAAAAAAATTGGTCTGATTTTTTCGTACTTTTCAGATTTTTTTAATTTCCGCGGTCAGGATGAGAGAAAGTTTTTTTTTTTAAAATTTCAAAATCTGTCAATTATTGTCCAAATTATATTTATATTTCACATCTAGACATGTGAAATGTATGAACTATGCCAAAAAAAGTGAAAGAAATTTGGTTTGATTTTTTCGTACTTTTCAGATTTTCTTAGTTTTCATTTAAGGTCCGTGGTCAGGAAAAAAGACAGATTTTTGAAAAATTTCAAAATCTGTCAATTATTGTCAAAATTATTTTTATTTCACATCTAGACATGTGAAATGTATGAACTATGGCAAAAAAAGTGAAAAAAAAATTGGTCTGATTTTTTCGTACTTTTCAGATTTTTTTAATTTCCGCGGTCAGGATGAGAGAAAGTTTTTTTTTTACAAATTTCAAAATCTGTCAATTATTGTCCAAATTATATTTATATTTCACATCTAGACATGTGAAATGTATGAACTATGGCAAAAAATTTGAAAAAAAATTGGTCTGATTTTTTCGTACTTTTCAGATTTTCTTAGTTTTCATTTAAGGTCCGTGGTCAGGAAAAAAGACAGATTTTTGAAAAATTTCAAAATCTGTCAATTATTGTCAAAATTATTTTTATTTCACATCTAGACATGTGAAATGTATGAACTATGGCAAAAAAAGTGAAAAAAAAATTGGTCTGATTTTTTCGTACTTTTCAGATTTTTTTAATTTCCGCGGTCAGGATGAGAGAAAGTTTTTTTTTTACAAATTTCAAAATCTGTCAATTATTGTCCAAATTATATTTATATTTCACATCTAGACATGTGAAATGTATGAACTATGGCAAAAAATTTGAAAAAAAATTGGTCTGATTTTTTCGTACTTTTCAGATTTTTTTAATTTCCGCGGTCAGGATGAGAGAAAGTTTTTTTTTTACAAATTTCAAAATCTGTCAATTATTGTCCAAATTATATTTATATTTCACATCTAGACATGTGAAATGTATGAACTATGCCAAAAAAAGTGAAAGAAATTTGGTTTGATTTTTTCGTACTTTTCAGATTTTCTTAGTTTTCATTTAGGGTCCGTGGTCAGGAAAAAACACAGATTTTTGAAAAATTTAAAAATCTGTCAATTATTGTCCAAATTATTTTTATTTCACATCTAGACATGTGAAATGTATGAACTATGGCAAAAAAAGTGAAAAAAAAATTGGTCTGATTTTTTCGTACATTTCAGATTTTTTTAATTTCCGCGGTCAGGATGAGAGAAAGTTTTTTTTTTACAGATTTCAAAATCTGTCAATTATTGTCCAAATTATATTTATATTTCACATCTAGACATGTGAAATGTATGAACTATGCCAAAAAAAGTGAAAGAAATTTGGTTTGATTTTTTCGTACTTTTCAGATTTTCTTAGTTTTCATTTAAGGTCCGTGGTCAGGAAAAAAGACAGATTTTTGAAAAATTTAAAAATCTGTCAATTATTGTCCAAATTATTTTTATTTCACATCTAGACATGTGAAATGTATGAACTATGGCAAAAAAAGTGAAAAAAAAATTGGTCTGATTTTTTCGTACATTTCAGATTTTTTTAATTTCCGCGGTCAGGATGAGAGAAAGTTTTTTTTTTACAGATTTCAAAATCTGTCAATTATTGTCCAAATTATATTTATATTTCACATCTAGACATGTGAAATGTATGAACTATGCCAAAAAAAGTGAAAGAAATTTGGTTTGATTTTTTCGTACTTTTCAGATTTTCTTAGTTTTCATTTAAGGTCCGTGGTCAGGAAAAAAGACAGATTTTTGAAAAATTTCAAAATCTGTCAATTATTGTCAAAATTATTTTTATTTCACATCTAGACATGTGAAATGTATGAACTATGGCAAAAAAAGTGAAAAAAAAATTGGTCTGATTTTTTCGTACTTTTCAGATTTTTTTAATTTCCGCGGTCAGGATGAGAGAAAGTTTTTTTTTTACAAATTTCAAAATCTGTCAATTATTGTCCAAATTATATTTATATTTCACATCTAGACATGTGAAATGTATGAACTATGGCAAAAAATTTGAAAAAAAAATTGGTCTGATTTTTTCGTACTTTTCAGATTTTTTTAATTTCCGCGGTCAGGATGAGAGAAAGTTTTTTTTTTACAGATTTCAAAATCTGTCAATTATTGTCCAAATTATATTTATATTTCACATCTAGACATGTGAAATGTATGAACTATGCCAAAAAAAGTGAAAGAAATTTGGTTTGATTTTTTCGTACTTTTCAGATTTTCTTAGTTTTCATTTAAGGTCCGTGGTCAGGAAAAAAGACAGATTTTTGAAAAATTTAAAAATCTGTCAATTATTGTCCAAATTATTTTTATTTCACATCTAGACATGTGAAATGTATGAACTATGGCAAAAAAAGTGAAAAAAAAATTGGTCTGATTTTTTCGTACATTTCAGATTTTTTTAATTTCCGCGGTCAGGATGAGAGAAAGTTTTTTTTTTACAGATTTCAAAATCTGTCAATTATTGTCCAAATTATATTTATATTTCACATCTAGACATGTGAAATGTATGAACTATGCCAAAAAAAGTGAAAGAAATTTGGTTTGATTTTTTCGTACTTTTCAGATTTTCTTAGTTTTCATTTAAGGTCTGTGGTCAGGAAAAAAGACAGATTTTTGAAAAATTTAAAAATCTGTCAATTATTGTCCAAATTATATTTATATTTCACATCTAGACATGTGAAATGTATGAACTATGCCAAAAAAAGTGAAAGAAATTTGGTTTGATTTTTTCGTACTTTTCAGATTTTCTTAGTTTTCATTTAAGGTCCGTGGTCAGGAAAAAAGACAGATTTTTGAAAAATTTCAAAATCTGTCAATTATTGTCCAAATTATTTTTATTTCACATCTAGACATGTGAAATGTATGAACTATGGCAAAAAATTTGAAAAAAAATTGGTTTGATTTTTTCGTACTTTTCAGATTTTCTTAGTTTTCATTTAAGGTCCGTGGTCAGGAAAAAAGACAGATTTTTGAAAAATTTCAAAATCTGTCAATTATTGGCCAAATTATTTTTATTTCACATCTAGACATGTGAAATGTATGAACTATGGCAAAAAAGTGAAAAAAAAATTGGTTTGATTTTTTCGTACTTTTCAGATTTTCTTAGTTTTCATTTAAGGTCCGTGGTCAGGAAAAAAGACAGATTTTTGAAAAATTTCAAAATCTGTCAATTATTGTCAAAATTATTTTTATTTCACATCTAGACATGTGAAATGTATGAACTATGGCAAAAAAAGTGAAAAAAAAATTGGTCTGATTTTTTCGTACTTTTCAGATTTTTTTAATTTCCGCGGTCAGGATGAGAGAAAGTTTTTTTTTTACAAATTTCAAAATCTGTCAATTATTGTCCAAATTATATTTATATTTCACATCTAGACATGTGAAATGTATGAACTATGGCAAAAAATTTGAAAAAAAATTGGTCTGATTTTTTCGTACTTTTCAGATTTTTTTAATTTCCGCGGTCAGGATGAGAGAAAGTTTTTTTTTTAAAAATTTCAAAATCTGTCAATTATTGTCCAAATTATATTTATATTTCACATCTAGACATGTGAAATGTATGAACTATGCCAAAAAAAGTGAAAGAAATTTGGTTTGATTTTTTCGTACTTTTCACATTTTCTTAGTTTTCATTTAAGGTCCGTGGTCAGGAAAAAAGACAGATTTTTGAAAAATTTCAAAATCTGTCAATTATTGTCAAAATTATTTTTATTTCACATCTAGACATGTGAAATGTATGAACTATGGCAAAAAAAGTGAAAAAAAAATTGGTCTGATTTTTTCGTACTTTTCAGATTTTTTTAATTTCCGCGGTCAGGATGAGAGAAAGTTTTTTTTTTACAAATTTCAAAATCTGTCAATTATTGTCCAAATTATATTTATATTTCACATCTAGACATGTGAAATGTATGAACTATGGCAAAAAATTTGAAAAAAAATTGGTCTGATTTTTTCGTACTTTTCAGATTTTTTTAATTTCCGCGGTCAGGATGAGAGAAAGTTTTTTTTTTAAAAATTTCAAAATCTGTCAATTATTGTCCAAATTATATTTATATTTCACATCTAGACATGTGAAATGTATGAACTATGCCAAAAAAAGTGAAAGAAATTTGGTTTGATTTTTTCGTACTTTTCACATTTTCTTAGTTTTCATTTAAGGTCCGTGGTCAGGAAAAAAGACAGATTTTTGAAAAATTTCAAAATCTGTCAATTATTGTCAAAATTATTTTTATTTCACATCTAGACATGTGAAATGTATGAACTATGGCAAAAAAAGTGAAAAAAAAATTGGTCTGATTTTTTCGTACTTTTCAGATTTTTTTAATTTCCGCGGTCAGGATGAGAGAAAGTTTTTTTTTTACAAATTTCAAAATCTGTCAATTATTGTCCAAATTATATTTATATTTCACATCTAGACATGTGAAATGTATGAACTATGGCAAAAAATTTGAAAAAAAATTGGTCTGATTTTTTCGTACTTTTCAGATTTTTTTAATTTCCGCGGTCAGGATGAGAGAAAGTTTTTTTTTTAAAAATTTCAAAATCTGTCAATTATTGTCCAAATTATATTTATATTTCACATCTAGACATGTGAAATGTATGAACTATGCCAAAAAAAGTGAAAGAAATTTGGTTTGATTTTTTCGTACTTTTCACATTTTCTTAGTTTTCATTTAAGGTCCGTGGTCAGGAAAAAAGACAGATTTTTGAAAAATTTCAAAATCTGTCAATTATTGTCAAAATTATTTTTATTTCACATCTAGACATGTGAAATGTATGAACTATGGCAAAAAAAGTGAAAAAAAAATTGGTCTGATTTTTTCGTACTTTTCAGATTTTTTTAATTTCCGCGGTCAGGATGAGAGAAAGTTTTTTTTTTACAAATTTCAAAATCTGTCAATTATTGTCCAAATTATATTTATATTTCACATCTAGACATGTGAAATGTATGAACTATGGCAAAAAATTTGAAAAAAAATTGGTCTGATTTTTTCGTACTTTTCAGATTTTTTTAATTTCCGCGGTCAGGATGAGAGAAAGTTTTTTTTTTACAGATTTCAAAATCTGTCAATTATTGTCCAAATTATATTTATATTTCACATCTAGACATGTGAAATGTATGAACTATGGCAAAAAATTTGAAAAAAAATTGGTCTGATTTTTTCGTACTTTTCAGATTTTTTTAATTTCCGCGGTCAGGATGAGAGAAAGTTTTTTTTTTACAGATTTCAAAATCTGTCAATTATTGTCCAAATTATATTTATATTTCACATCTAGACATGTGAAATGTATGAACTATGCCAAAAAAAGTGAAAGAAATTTGGTTTGATTTTTTCGTACTTTTCAGATTTTCTTAGTTTTCATTTAAGGTCCGTGGTCAGGAAAAAAGACAGATTTTTGAAAAATTTAAAAATCTGTCAATTATTGTCCAAATTATATTTATATTTCACATCTAGACATGTGAAATGTATGAACTATGCCAAAAAAAGTGAAAGAAATTTGGTTTGATTTTTTCGTACTTTTCAGATTTTCTTAGTTTTCATTTAAGGTCCGTGGTCAGGAAAAAAGACAGATTTTTGAAAAATTTCAAAATCTGTCAATTATTGTCAAAATTATTTTTATTTCACATCTAGACATGTGAAATGTATGAACTATGGCAAAAAAAGTGAAAAAAAAATTGGTCTGATTTTTTCGTACTTTTCAGATTTTTTTAATTTCCGCGGTCAGGATGAGAGAAAGTTTTTTTTTTACAAATTTCAAAATCTGTCAATTATTGTCCAAATTATATTTATATTTCACATCTAGACATGTGAAATGTATGAACTATGGCAAAAAATTTGAAAAAAAATTGGTCTGATTTTTTCGTACTTTTCAGATTTTCTTAGTTTTCATTTAAGGTCCGTGGTCAGGAAAAAAGACAGATTTTTGAAAAATTTCAAAATCTGTCAATTATTGTCAAAATTATTTTTATTTCACATCTAGACATGTGAAATGTATGAACTATGGCAAAAAAAGTGAAAAAAAAATTGGTCTGATTTTTTCGTACTTTTCAGATTTTTTTAATTTCCGCGGTCAGGATGAGAGAAAGTTTTTTTTTTACAAATTTCAAAATCTGTCAATTATTGTCCAAATTATATTTATATTTCACATCTAGACATGTGAAATGTATGAACTATGGCAAAAAATTTGAAAAAAAATTGGTCTGATTTTTTCGTACTTTTCAGATGTTTTTAATTTCCGCGGTCAGGATGAGAGAAAGTTTTTTTTTTACAAATTTCAAAATCTGTCAATTATTGTCCAAATTATATTTATATTTCACATCTAGACATGTGAAATGTATGAACTATGCCAAAAAAAGTGAAAGAAATTTGGTTTGATTTTTTCGTACTTTTCAGATTTTCTTAGTTTTCATTTAGGGTCCGTGGTCAGGAAAAAACACAGATTTTTGAAAAATTTAAAAATCTGTCAATTATTGTCCAAATTATTTTTATTTCACATCTAGACATGTGAAATGTATGAACTATGGCAAAAAAAGTGAAAAAAAAATTGGTCTGATTTTTTCGTACATTTCAGATTTTTTTAATTTCCGCGGTCAGGATGAGAGAAAGTTTTTTTTTTACAGATTTCAAAATCTGTCAATTATTGTCCAAATTATATTTATATTTCACATCTAGACATGTGAAATGTATGAACTATGCCAAAAAAAGTGAAAGAAATTTGGTTTGATTTTTTCGTACTTTTCAGATTTTCTTAGTTTTCATTTAAGGTCCGTGGTCAGGAAAAAAGACAGATTTTTGAAAAATTTAAAAATCTGTCAATTATTGTCCAAATTATTTTTATTTCACATCTAGACATGTGAAATGTATGAACTATGGCAAAAAAAGTGAAAAAAAAATTGGTCTGATTTTTTCGTACATTTCAGATTTTTTTAATTTCCGCGGTCAGGATGAGAGAAAGTTTTTTTTTTACAGATTTCAAAATCTGTCAATTATTGTCCAAATTATATTTATATTTCACATCTAGACATGTGAAATGTATGAACTATGCCAAAAAAAGTGAAAGAAATTTGGTTTGATTTTTTCGTACTTTTCAGATTTTCTTAGTTTTCATTTAAGGTCCGTGGTCAGGAAAAAAGACAGATTTTTGAAAAATTTCAAAATCTGTCAATTATTGTCAAAATTATTTTTATTTCACATCTAGACATGTGAAATGTATGAACTATGGCAAAAAAAGTGAAAAAAAAATTGGTCTGATTTTTTCGTACTTTTCAGATTTTTTTAATTTCCGCGGTCAGGATGAGAGAAAGTTTTTTTTTTACAAATTTCAAAATCTGTCAATTATTGTCCAAATTATATTTATATTTCACATCTAGACATGTGAAATGTATGAACTATGGCAAAAAATTTGAAAAAAAAATTGGTCTGATTTTTTCGTACTTTTCAGATTTTTTTAATTTCCGCGGTCAGGATGAGAGAAAGTTTTTTTTTTACAGATTTCAAAATCTGTCAATTATTGTCCAAATTATATTTATATTTCACATCTAGACATGTGAAATGTATGAACTATGCCAAAAAAAGTGAAAGAAATTTGGTTTGATTTTTTCGTACTTTTCAGATTTTCTTAGTTTTCATTTAAGGTCCGTGGTCAGGAAAAAAGACAGATTTTTGAAAAATTTAAAAATCTGTCAATTATTGTCCAAATTATTTTTATTTCACATCTAGACATGTGAAATGTATGAACTATGGCAAAAAAAGTGAAAAAAAAATTGGTCTGATTTTTTCGTACATTTCAGATTTTTTTAATTTCCGCGGTCAGGATGAGAGAAAGTTTTTTTTTTACAGATTTCAAAATCTGTCAATTATTGTCCAAATTATATTTATATTTCACATCTAGACATGTGAAATGTATGAACTATGCCAAAAAAAGTGAAAGAAATTTGGTTTGATTTTTTCGTACTTTTCAGATTTTCTTAGTTTTCATTTAAGGTCTGTGGTCAGGAAAAAAGACAGATTTTTGAAAAATTTAAAAATCTGTCAATTATTGTCCAAATTATATTTATATTTCACATCTAGACATGTGAAATGTATGAACTATGCCAAAAAAAGTGAAAGAAATTTGGTTTGATTTTTTCGTACTTTTCAGATTTTCTTAGTTTTCATTTAAGGTCCGTGGTCAGGAAAAAAGACAGATTTTTGAAAAATTTCAAAATCTGTCAATTATTGTCCAAATTATTTTTATTTCACATCTAGACATGTGAAATGTATGAACTATGGCAAAAAATTTGAAAAAAAATTGGTTTGATTTTTTCGTACTTTTCAGATTTTCTTAGTTTTCATTTAAGGTCCGTGGTCAGGAAAAAAGACAGATTTTTGAAAAATTTCAAAATCTGTCAATTATTGGCCAAATTATTTTTATTTCACATCTAGACATGTGAAATGTATGAACTATGGCAAAAAAGTGAAAAAAAAATTGGTTTGATTTTTTCGTACTTTTCAGATTTTCTTAGTTTTCATTTAAGGTCCGTGGTCAGGAAAAAAGACAGATTTTTGAAAAATTTCAAAATCTGTCAATTATTGTCAAAATTATTTTTATTTCACATCTAGACATGTGAAATGTATGAACTATGGCAAAAAAAGTGAAAAAAAAATTGGTCTGATTTTTTCGTACTTTTCAGATTTTTTTAATTTCCGCGGTCAGGATGAGAGAAAGTTTTTTTTTTACAAATTTCAAAATCTGTCAATTATTGTCCAAATTATATTTATATTTCACATCTAGACATGTGAAATGTATGAACTATGGCAAAAAATTTGAAAAAAAATTGGTCTGATTTTTTCGTACTTTTCAGATTTTTTTAATTTCCGCGGTCAGGATGAGAGAAAGTTTTTTTTTTAAAAATTTCAAAATCTGTCAATTATTGTCCAAATTATATTTATATTTCACATCTAGACATGTGAAATGTATGAACTATGCCAAAAAAAGTGAAAGAAATTTGGTTTGATTTTTTCGTACTTTTCACATTTTCTTAGTTTTCATTTAAGGTCCGTGGTCAGGAAAAAAGACAGATTTTTGAAAAATTTCAAAATCTGTCAATTATTGTCAAAATTATTTTTATTTCACATCTAGACATGTGAAATGTATGAACTATGGCAAAAAAAGTGAAAAAAAAATTGGTCTGATTTTTTCGTACTTTTCAGATTTTTTTAATTTCCGCGGTCAGGATGAGAGAAAGTTTTTTTTTTACAAATTTCAAAATCTGTCAATTATTGTCCAAATTATATTTATATTTCACATCTAGACATGTGAAATGTATGAACTATGGCAAAAAATTTGAAAAAAAATTGGTCTGATTTTTTCGTACTTTTCAGATTTTTTTAATTTCCGCGGTCAGGATGAGAGAAAGTTTTTTTTTTACAGATTTCAAAATCTGTCAATTATTGTCCAAATTATATTTATATTTCACATCTAGACATGTGAAATGTATGAACTATGCCAAAAAAAGTGAAAGAAATTTGGTTTGATTTTTTCGTACTTTTCAGATTTTCTTAGATTTCATTTAAGGTCCGTGGTCAGGAAAAAAGACAGATTTTTGAAAAATTTCAAAATCTGTCAATTATTGGCCAAATTATTTTTATTTCACATCTAGACATGTGAAATGTATGAACTATGGCAAAAAAGTGAAAAAAAAATTGGTTTGATTTTTTCGTACTTTTCAGATTTTCTTAGTTTTCATTTAAGGTCCGTGGTCAGGAAAAAAGACAGATTTTTGAAAAATTTCAAAATCTGTCAATTATTGTCAAAATTATTTTTATTTCACATCTAGACATGTGAAATGTATGAACTATGGCAAAAAAAGTGAAAAAAAAATTGGTCTGATTTTTTCGTACTTTTCAGATTTTTTTAATTTCCGCGGTCAGGATGAGAGAAAGTTTTTTTTTTACAACTTTCAAAATCTGTCAATTATTGTCCAAATTATATTTATATTTCACATCTAGACATGTGAAATGTATGAACTATGGCAAAAAATTTGAAAAAAAATTGGTCTGATTTTTTCGTACTTTTCAGATTTTTTTAATTTCCGCGGTCAGGATGAGAGAAAGTTTTTTTTTTTACAGATTTCAAAATCTGTCAATTATTGTCCAAATTATATTTATATTTCACATCTAGACATGTGAAATGTATGAACTATGCCAAAAAAAGTGAAAGAAATTTGGTTTGATTTTTTCGTACTTTTCAGATTTTCTTAGTTTTCATTTAAGGTCCGTGGTCAGGAAAAAAGACAGATTTTTGAAAAATTTCAAAATCTGTCAATTATTGTCAAAATTATTTTTATTTCACATCTAGACATGTGAAATGTATGAACTATGGCAAAAAAAGTGAAAAAAAAATTGGTCTGATTTTTTCGTACTTTTCAGATTTTTTTAATTTCCGCGGTCAGGATGAGAGAAAGTTTTTTTTTTACAAATTTCAAAATCTGTCAATTATTGTCCAAATTATATTTATATTTCACATCTAGACATGTGAAATGTATGAACTATGGCAAAAAATTTGAAAAAAAATTGGTCTGATTTTTTCGTACTTTTCAGATTTTTTTAATTTCCGCGGTCAGGATGAGAGAAAGTTTTTTTTTTACAGATTTCAAAATCTGTCAATTATTGTCCAAATTATATTTATATTTCACATCTAGACATGTGAAATGTATGAACTATGCCAAAAAAAGTGAAAGAAATTTGGTTTGATTTTTTCGTACTTTTCAGATTTTCTTAGTTTTCATTTAAAGTCCGTGGTCAGGAAAAAAGACAGATTTTTGAAAAATTTAAAAATCTGTCAATTATTGTCCAAATTATTTTTATTTCACATCTAGACATGTGAAATGTATGAACTATGGCAAAAAAAAGTGAAAAAAAAATTGGTCTGATTTTTTCGTACATTTCAGATTTTTTTAATTTCCGCGGTCAGGATGAGAGAAAGTTTTTTTTTTACAGATTTCAAAATCTGTCAATTATTGTCCAAATTATATTTATATTTCACATCTAGACATGTGAAATGTTTGAACTATGCCAAAAAAAGTGAAAGAAATTTGGTTTGATTTTTTCGTACTTTTCAGATTTTCTTAGTTTTCATTTAAGGTCCGTGGTCAGGAAAAAAGACAGATTTTTGAAAAATTTCAAAATCTGTCAATTATTGTCAAAATTATTTTTATTTCACATCTAGACATGTGAAATGTATGAACTATGCCAAAAAAAGTGAAAGAAATTTGGTTTGATTTTTTCGTACTTTTCAGATTTTCTTAGTTTTCATTTAAGGTCCGTGGTCAGGAAAAAAGACAGATTTTTGAAAAATTTAAAAATCTGTCAATTATTGTCCAAATTATTTTTATTTCACATCTAGACATGTGAAATGTATGAACTATGGCAAAAAATTTGAAAAAAAATTGGTTTGATTTTTTCGTACTTTTCAGATTTTTTTAATTTCCGCGGTCAGGATGAGAGAAAGTTTTTTTTTTACAAATTTCAAAATCTGTCAATTATTGTCCAAATTATATTTATATTTCACATCTAGACATGTGAAATGTATGAACTATGCCAAAAAAAGTGAAAGAAATTTGGTTTGATTTTTTCGTACTTTTCAGATTTTCTTAGTTTTCATTTAAGGTCCGTGGTCAGGAAAAAAGACAGATTTTTGAAAAATTTAAAAATCTGTCAATTATTGTCCAAATTATTTTTATTTCACATCTAGACATGTGAAATGTATGAACTATGGCAAAAAAAGTGAAAAAAAAATTGGTCTGATTTTTTCGTACATTTCAGATTTTTTTAATTTCCGCGGTCAGGATGAGAGAAAGTTTTTTTTTTACAGATTTCAAAATCTGTCAATTATTGTCCAAATTATATTTATATTTCACATCTAGACATGTGAAATGTATGAACTATGGCAAAAAATTTGAAAAAAAATTGGTCTGATTTTTTCGTACTTTTCAGATTTTTTTAATTTCCGCGGTCAGGATGAGAGAAAGTTTTTTTTTTACAAATTTCAAAATCTGTCAATTATTGTCCAAATTATATTTATATTTCACATCTAGACATGTGAAATGTTTGAACTATGCCAAAAAAAGTGAAAGAAATTTGGTTTGATTTTTTCGTACTTTTCAGATTTTCTTAGTTTTCATTTAAGGTCCGTGGTCAGGAAAAAAGACAGATTTTTGAAAAATTTCAAAATCTGTCAATTATTGTCAAAATTATTTTTATTTCACATCTAGACATGTGAAATGTATGAACTATGGCAAAAAAAGTGAAAAAAAAATTGGTCTGATTTTTTCGTACTTTTCAGATTTTTTTAATTTCCGCGGTCAGGATGAGAGAAAGTTTTTTTTTTACAAATTTCAAAATCTGTCAATTATTGTCCAAATTATATTTATATTTCACATCTAGACATGTGAAATGTATGAACTATGGCAAAAAATTTGAAAAAAAATTGGTCTGATTTTTTCGTACTTTTCAGATTTTTTTAATTTCCGCGGTCAGGATGAGAGAAAGTTTTTTTTTTACAAATTTCAAAATCTGTCAATTATTGTCCAAATTATATTTATATTTCACATCTAGACATGTGAAATGTATGAACTATGCCAAAAAAAGTGAAAGAAATTTGGTTTGATTTTTTCGTACTTTTCAGATTTTCTTAGTTTTCATTTAAGGTCCGTGGTCAGGAAAAAAGACAGATTTTTGAAAAATTTAAAAATCTGTCAATTATTGTCCAAATTATTTTTATTTCACATCTAGACATGTGAAATGTATGAACTATGGCAAAAAAAGTGAAAAAAAAATTGGTCTGATTTTTTCGTACATTTCAGATTTTTTTAATTTCCGCGGTCAGGATGAGAGAAAGTTTTTTTTTTACAGATTTCAAAATCTGTCAATTATTGTCCAAATTATATTTATATTTCACATCTAGACATGTGAAATGTATGAACTATGGCAAAAAATTTGAAAAAAAATTGTTCTGATTTTTTCGTACTTTTCAGATTTTTTTAATTTCCGCGGTCAGGAAGAGAGAAAGTTTTTTTTTTACAAATTTCAAAATCTGTCAATTATTGTCCAAATTATATTTATATTTCACATCTAGACATGTGAAATGTATGAACTATGCCAAAAAACGTGAAAGAAATTTGGTTTGATTTTTTCGTACTTTTCAGATTTTCTTAGTTTTCATTTAAGGTCCGTGGTCAGGAAAAAAGACAGATTTTTGAAAAATTTCAAAATCTGTCAATTATTGTCAAAATTATTTTTATTTCACATCTAGACATGTGAAATGTATGAACTATGCCAAAAAACGTGAAAGAAATTTGGTTTGATTTTTTCGTACTTTTCAGATTTTCTTAGTTTTCATTTAAGGTCCGTGGTCAGGAAAAAAGACAGATTTTTGAAAAATTTAAAAATCTGTCAATTATTGTCCAAATTATTTTTATTTCACATCTAGACATGTGAAATGTATGAACTATGGCAAAAAATTTGAAAAAAAATTGGTTTGATTTTTTCGTACTTTTCAGATTTTTTTAATTTCCGCGGTCAGGATGAGAGAAAGTTTTTTTTTTACAAATTTCAAAATCTGTCAATTATTGTCCAAATTATATTTATATTTCACATCTAGACATGTGAAATGTATGAACTATGGCAAAAAATTTGAAAAAAAATTGGTCTGATTTTTTCGTACTTTTCAGATTTTTTTAATTTCCGCGGTCAGGATGAGAGAAAGTTTTTTTTTTACAGATTTCAAAATCTGTCAATTATTGTCCAAATTATATTTATATTTCACATCTAGACATGTGAAATGTATGAACTATGGCAAAAAATTTGAAAAAAAATTGGTTTGATTTTTTCGTACTTTTCAGATTTTCTTAGTTTTCATTTAAGGTCCGTGGTCAGGAAAAAAGACAGATTTTTGAAAAATTTAAAAATCTGATAATTATTGTCCAAATTATTTTTATTTCACATCTAGACATGTGAAATGTATGAACTATGGCAAAAAAAGTGAAAAAAAAATTGGTCTGATTTTTTCGTACATTTCAGATTTTTTTAATTTCCGCGGTCAGGATGAGAGAAAGTTTTTTTTTTACAGATTTCAAAATCTGTCAATTATTGTCCAAATTATATTTATATTTCACATCTAGACATGTGAAATGTATGAACTATGCCAAAAAAAGTGAAAGAAATTTGGTTTGATTTTTTCGTACTTTTCAGATTTTCTTAGTTTTCATTTAAGGTCCGTGGTCAGGAAAAAAGACAGATTTTTGAAAAATTTCAAAATCTGTCAATTATTGTCAAAATTATTTTTATTTCACATCTAGACATGTGAAATGTATGAACTATGCCAAAAAACGTGAAAGAAATTTGGTTTGATTTTTTCGTACTTTTCAGATTTTCTTAGTTTTCATTTAAGGTCCGTGGTCAGGAAAAAAGACAGATTTTTGAAAAATTTAAAAATCTGTCAATTATTGTCCAAATTATATTTATATTTCACATCTAGACATGTGAAATGTATGAACTATGCCAAAAAAAGTGAAAGAAATTTGGTTTGATTTTTTCGTACTTTTCAGATTTTCTTAGTTTTCATTTAAGGTCCGTGGTCAGGAAAAAAGACAGATTTTTGAAAAATTTAAAAATCTGTCAATTATTGTCCAAATTATTTTTATTTCACATCTAGACATGTGAAATGTATGAACTATGGCAAAAAATTTGAAAAAAAATTGGTTTGATTTTTTCGTACTTTTCAGATTTTTTTAATTTCCGCGGTCAGGATGAGAGAAAGTTTTTTTTTTACAAATTTCAAAATCTGTCAATTATTGTCCAAATTATATTTATATTTCACATCTAGACATGTGAAATGTATGAACTATGGCAAAAAATTTGAAAAAAAATTGGTCTGATTTTTTCGTACTTTTCAGATTTTTTTAATTTCCGCGGTCAGGATGAGAGAAAGTTTTTTTTTTACAGATTTCAAAATCTGTCAATTATTGTCCAAATTATATTTATATTTCACATCTAGACATGTGAAATGTATGAACTATGGCAAAAAATTTGAAAAAAAATTGGTCTGATTTTTTCGTACTTTTCAGATTTTTTTAATTTCCGCGGTCAGGATGAGAGAAAGTTTTTTTTTTACAAATTTCAAAATCTGTCAATTATTGTCGAAATTATATTTATATTTCACATCTAGACATGTGAAATGTATGAACTATGCCAAAAAAAGTGAAAGAAATTTGGTTTGATTTTTTCGTACTTTTCAGATTTTCTTAGTTTTCATTTAAGGTCTGTGGTCAGGAAAAAAGACAGATTTTTGAAAAATTTAAAAATCTGTCAATTATTGTCCAAATTATTTTTATTTCACATCTAGACATGTGAAATGTATGAACTATGGCAAAAAAAGTGAAAAAAAAATTGGTCTGATTTTTTCGTACATTTCAGATTTTTTTAATTTCCGCGGTCAGGATGAGAGAAAGTTTTTTTTTTACAGATTTCAAAATCTGTCAATTATTGTCCAAATTATATTTATATTTCACATCTAGACATGTGAAATGTATGAACTATGGCAAAAAATTTGAAAAAAAATTGGTCTGATTTTTTCGTACTTTTCAGATTTTTTTAATTTCCGCGGTCAGGATGAGAGAAAGTTTTTTTTTTACAAATTTCAAAATCTGTCAATTATTGTCCAAATTATATTTATATTTCACATCTAGACATGTGAAATGTTTGAACTATGCCAAAAAAAGTGAAAGAAATTTGGTTTGATTTTTTCGTACTTTTCAGATTTTCTTAGTTTTCATTTAAGGTCCGTGGTCAGGAAAAAAGACAGATTTTTGAAAAATTTCAAAATCTGTCAATTATTGTCAAAATTATTTTTATTTCACATCTAGACATGTGAAATGTATGAACTATGGCAAAAAAAGTGAAAAAAAAATTGGTCTGATTTTTTCGTACTTTTCAGATTTTTTTAATTTCCGCGGTCAGGATGAGAGAAAGTTTTTTTTTTACAAATTTCAAAATCTGTCAATTATTGTCCAAATTATATTTATATTTCACATCTAGACATGTGAAATGTATGAACTATGGCAAAAAATTTGAAAAAAAATTGGTCTGATTTTTTCGTACTTTTCAGATTTTTTTAATTTCCGCGGTCAGGATGAGAGAAAGTTTTTTTTTTACAGATTTCAAAATCTGTCAATTATTGTCCAAATTATATTTATATTTCACATCTAGACATGTGAAATGTATGAACTATGCCAAAAAAAGTGAAAGAAATTTGGTTTGATTTTTTCGTACTTTTCAGATTTTCTTAGTTTTCATTTAAAGTCCGTGGTCAGGAAAAAAGACAGATTTTTGAAAAATTTAAAAATCTGTCAATTATTGTCCAAATTATTTTTATTTCACATCTAGACATGTGAAATGTATGAACTATGGCAAAAAAAAGTGAAAAAAAAATTGGTCTGATTTTTTCGTACATTTCAGATTTTTTTAATTTCCGCGGTCAGGATGAGAGAAAGTTTTTTTTTTACAGATTTCAAAATCTGTCAATTATTGTCCAAATTATATTTATATTTCACATCTAGACATGTGAAATGTTTGAACTATGCCAAAAAAAGTGAAAGAAATTTGGTTTGATTTTTTCGTACTTTTCAGATTTTCTTAGTTTTCATTTAAGGTCCGTGGTCAGGAAAAAAGACAGATTTTTGAAAAATTTCAAAATCTGTCAATTATTGTCAAAATTATTTTTATTTCACATCTAGACATGTGAAATGTATGAACTATGCCAAAAAAAGTGAAAGAAATTTGGTTTGATTTTTTCGTACTTTTCAGATTTTCTTAGTTTTCATTTAAGGTCCGTGGTCAGGAAAAAAGACAGATTTTTGAAAAATTTAAAAATCTGTCAATTATTGTCCAAATTATTTTTATTTCACATCTAGACATGTGAAATGTATGAACTATGGCAAAAAATTTGAAAAAAAATTGGTTTGATTTTTTCGTACTTTTCAGATTTTTTTAATTTCCGCGGTCAGGATGAGAGAAAGTTTTTTTTTTACAAATTTCAAAATCTGTCAATTATTGTCCAAATTATATTTATATTTCACATCTAGACATGTGAAATGTATGAACTATGGCAAAAAATTTGAAAAAAAATTGGTCTGATTTTTTCGTACTTTTCAGATTTTTTTAATTTCCGCGGTCAGGATGAGAGAAAGTTTTTTTTTTACAAATTTCAAAATCTGTCAATTATTGTCCAAATTATATTTATATTTCACATCTAGACATGTGAAATGTATGAACTATGCCAAAAAAAGTGAAAGAAATTTGGTTTGATTTTTTCGTACTTTTCAGATTTTCTTAGTTTTCATTTAAGGTCCGTGGTCAGGAAAAAAGACAGATTTTTGAAAAATTTAAAAATCTGTCAATTATTGTCCAAATTATTTTTATTTCACATCTAGACATGTGAAATGTATGAACTATGGCAAAAAAAGTGAAAAAAAAATTGGTCTGATTTTTTCGTACATTTCAGATTTTTTTAATTTCCGCGGTCAGGATGAGAGAAAGTTTTTTTTTTACAGATTTCAAAATCTGTCAATTATTGTCCAAATTATATTTATATTTCACATCTAGACATGTGAAATGTATGAACTATGGCAAAAAATTTGAAAAAAAATTGGTCTGATTTTTTCGTACTTTTCAGATTTTTTTAATTTCCGCGGTCAGGATGAGAGAAAGTTTTTTTTTTACAAATTTCAAAATCTGTCAATTATTGTCCAAATTATATTTATATTTCACATCTAGACATGTGAAATGTTTGAACTATGCCAAAAAAAGTGAAAGAAATTTGGTTTGATTTTTTCGTACTTTTCAGATTTTCTTAGTTTTCATTTAAGGTCCGTGGTCAGGAAAAAAGACAGATTTTTGAAAAATTTCAAAATCTGTCAATTATTGTCAAAATTATTTTTATTTCACATCTAGACATGTGAAATGTATGAACTATGGCAAAAAAAGTGAAAAAAAAATTGGTCTGATTTTTTCGTACTTTTCAGATTTTTTTAATTTCCGCGGTCAGGATGAGAGAAAGTTTTTTTTTTACAAATTTCAAAATCTGTCAATTATTGTCCAAATTATATTTATATTTCACATCTAGACATGTGAAATGTATGAACTATGGCAAAAAATTTGAAAAAAAATTGGTCTGATTTTTTCGTACTTTTCAGATTTTTTTAATTTCCGCGGTCAGGATGAGAGAAAGTTTTTTTTTTACAAATTTCAAAATCTGTCAATTATTGTCCAAATTATATTTATATTTCACATCTAGACATGTGAAATGTATGAACTATGCCAAAAAAAGTGAAAGAAATTTGGTTTGATTTTTTCGTACTTTTCAGATTTTCTTAGTTTTCATTTAAGGTCCGTGGTCAGGAAAAAAGACAGATTTTTGAAAAATTTAAAAATCTGTCAATTATTGTCCAAATTATTTTTATTTCACATCTAGACATGTGAAATGTATGAACTATGGCAAAAAAAGTGAAAAAAAAATTGGTCTGATTTTTTCGTACATTTCAGATTTTTTTAATTTCCGCGGTCAGGATGAGAGAAAGTTTTTTTTTTACAGATTTCAAAATCTGTCAATTATTGTCCAAATTATATTTATATTTCACATCTAGACATGTGAAATGTATGAACTATGGCAAAAAATTTGAAAAAAAATTGTTCTGATTTTTTCGTACTTTTCAGATTTTTTTAATTTCCGCGGTCAGGAAGAGAGAAAGTTTTTTTTTTACAAATTTCAAAATCTGTCAATTATTGTCCAAATTATATTTATATTTCACATCTAGACATGTGAAATGTATGAACTATGGCAAAAAATTTGAAAAAAAATTGGTCTGATTTTTTCGTACTTTTCAGATTTTTTTAATTTCCGCGGTCAGGATGAGAGAAAGTTTTTTTTTTACAGATTTCAAAATCTGTCAATTATTGTCCAAATTATATTTATATTTCACATCTAGACATGTGAAATGTATGAACTATGGCAAAAAATTTGAAAAAAAATTGGTTTGATTTTTTCGTACTTTTCAGATTTTCTTAGTTTTCATTTAAGGTCCGTGGTCAGGAAAAAAGACAGATTTTTGAAAAATTTAAAAATCTGATAATTATTGTCCAAATTATTTTTATTTCACATCTAGACATGTGAAATGTATGAACTATGGCAAAAAAAGTGAAAAAAAAATTGGTCTGATTTTTTCGTACATTTCAGATTTTTTTAATTTCCGCGGTCAGGATGAGAGAAAGTTTTTTTTTTACAGATTTCAAAATCTGTCAATTATTGTCCAAATTATATTTATATTTCACATCTAGACATGTGAAATGTATGAACTATGCCAAAAAAAGTGAAAGAAATTTGGTTTGATTTTTTCGTACTTTTCAGATTTTCTTAGTTTTCATTTAAGGTCCGTGGTCAGGAAAAAAGACAGATTTTTGAAAAATTTCAAAATCTGTCAATTATTGTCAAAATTATTTTTATTTCACATCTAGACATGTGAAATGTATGAACTATGCCAAAAAAAGTGAAAGAAATTTGGTTTGATTTTTTCGTACTTTTCAGATTTTCTTAGTTTTCATTTAAGGTCCGTGGTCAGGAAAAAAGACAGATTTTTGAAAAATTTAAAAATCTGTCAATTATTGTCCAAATTATTTTTATTTCACATCTAGACATGTGAAATGTATGAACTATGGCAAAAAATTTGAAAAAAAATTGGTTTGATTTTTTCGTACTTTTCAGATTTTTTTAATTTCCGCGGTCAGGATGAGAGAAAGTTTTTTTTTTACAAATTTCAAAATCTGTCAATTATTGTCCAAATTATATTTATATTTCACATCTAGACATGTGAAATGTATGAACTATGGCAAAAAATTTGAAAAAAAATTGGTCTGATTTTTTCGTACTTTTCAGATTTTTTTAATTTCCGCGGTCAGGATGAGAGAAAGTTTTTTTTTTACAAATTTCAAAATCTGTCAATTATTGTCCAAATTATATTTATATTTCACATCTAGACATGTGAAATGTATGAACTATGCCAAAAAAAGTGAAAGAAATTTGGTTTGATTTTTTCGTACTTTTCAGATTTTCTTAGTTTTCATTTAAGGTCCGTGGTCAGGAAAAAAGACAGATTTTTGAAAAATTTAAAAATCTGTCAATTATTGTCCAAATTATTTTTATTTCACATCTAGACATGTGAAATGTATGAACTATGGCAAAAAAAGTGAAAAAAAAATTGGTCTGATTTTTTCGTACATTTCAGATTTTTTTAATTTCCGCGGTCAGGATGAGAGAAAGTTTTTTTTTTACAGATTTCAAAATCTGTCAATTATTGTCCAAATTATATTTATATTTCACATCTAGACATGTGAAATGTATGAACTATGGCAAAAAATTTGAAAAAAAATTGGTCTGATTTTTTCGTACTTTTCAGATTTT
This sequence comes from Alosa sapidissima, assembly GCF_018492685.1. Taxonomy (NCBI): domain Eukaryota; kingdom Metazoa; phylum Chordata; class Actinopteri; order Clupeiformes; family Clupeidae; genus Alosa; species Alosa sapidissima. The sequence continues at coordinate 334,687 of NW_024582142.1, read as the reverse complement.
TTTAATTTCCGCGGTCAGGATGAGAGAAAGTTTTTTTTTTACAAATTTCAAAATCTGTCAATTATTGTCCAAATTATATTTATATTTCACATCTAGACATGTGAAATGTTTGAACTATGCCAAAAAAAGTGAAAGAAATTTGGTTTGATTTTTTCGTACTTTTCAGATTTTCTTAGTTTTCATTTAAGGTCCGTGGTCAGGAAAAAAGACAGATTTTTGAAAAATTTCAAAATCTGTCAATTATTGTCAAAATTATTTTTATTTCACATCTAGACATGTGAAATGTATGAACTATGGCAAAAAAAGTGAAAAAAAAATTGGTCTGATTTTTTCGTACTTTTCAGATTTTTTTAATTTCCGCGGTCAGGATGAGAGAAAGTTTTTTTTTTACAAATTTCAAAATCTGTCAATTATTGTCCAAATTATATTTATATTTCACATCTAGACATGTGAAATGTATGAACTATGGCAAAAAATTTGAAAAAAAATTGGTCTGATTTTTTCGTACTTTTCAGATTTTTTTAATTTCCGCGGTCAGGATGAGAGAAAGTTTTTTTTTTACAAATTTCAAAATCTGTCAATTATTGTCCAAATTATATTTATATTTCACATCTAGACATGTGAAATGTATGAACTATGCCAAAAAAAGTGAAAGAAATTTGGTTTGATTTTTTCGTACTTTTCAGATTTTCTTAGTTTTCATTTAAGGTCCGTGGTCAGGAAAAAAGACAGATTTTTGAAAAATTTAAAAATCTGTCAATTATTGTCCAAATTATTTTTATTTCACATCTAGACATGTGAAATGTATGAACTATGGCAAAAAAAGTGAAAAAAAAATTGGTCTGATTTTTTCGTACATTTCAGATTTTTTTAATTTCCGCGGTCAGGATGAGAGAAAGTTTTTTTTTTACAGATTTCAAAATCTGTCAATTATTGTCCAAATTATATTTATATTTCACATCTAGACATGTGAAATGTATGAACTATGGCAAAAAATTTGAAAAAAAATTGTTCTGATTTTTTCGTACTTTTCAGATTTTTTTAATTTCCGCGGTCAGGAAGAGAGAAAGTTTTTTTTTTACAAATTTCAAAATCTGTCAATTATTGTCCAAATTATATTTATATTTCACATCTAGACATGTGAAATGTATGAACTATGGCAAAAAATTTGAAAAAAAATTGGTCTGATTTTTTCGTACTTTTCAGATTTTTTTAATTTCCGCGGTCAGGATGAGAGAAAGTTTTTTTTTTACAGATTTCAAAATCTGTCAATTATTGTCCAAATTATATTTATATTTCACATCTAGACATGTGAAATGTATGAACTATGGCAAAAAATTTGAAAAAAAATTGGTTTGATTTTTTCGTACTTTTCAGATTTTCTTAGTTTTCATTTAAGGTCCGTGGTCAGGAAAAAAGACAGATTTTTGAAAAATTTAAAAATCTGATAATTATTGTCCAAATTATTTTTATTTCACATCTAGACATGTGAAATGTATGAACTATGGCAAAAAAAGTGAAAAAAAAATTGGTCTGATTTTTTCGTACATTTCAGATTTTTTTAATTTCCGCGGTCAGGATGAGAGAAAGTTTTTTTTTTACAGATTTCAAAATCTGTCAATTATTGTCCAAATTATATTTATATTTCACATCTAGACATGTGAAATGTATGAACTATGCCAAAAAAAGTGAAAGAAATTTGGTTTGATTTTTTCGTACTTTTCAGATTTTCTTAGTTTTCATTTAAGGTCCGTGGTCAGGAAAAAAGACAGATTTTTGAAAAATTTCAAAATCTGTCAATTATTGTCAAAATTATTTTTATTTCACATCTAGACATGTGAAATGTATGAACTATGCCAAAAAACGTGAAAGAAATTTGGTTTGATTTTTTCGTACTTTTCAGATTTTCTTAGTTTTCATTTAAGGTCCGTGGTCAGGAAAAAAGACAGATTTTTGAAAAATTTAAAAATCTGTCAATTATTGTCCAAATTATATTTATATTTCACATCTAGACATGTGAAATGTATGAACTATGCCAAAAAAAGTGAAAGAAATTTGGTTTGATTTTTTCGTACTTTTCAGATTTTCTTAGTTTTCATTTAAGGTCCGTGGTCAGGAAAAAAGACAGATTTTTGAAAAATTTAAAAATCTGTCAATTATTGTCCAAATTATTTTTATTTCACATCTAGACATGTGAAATGTATGAACTATGGCAAAAAATTTGAAAAAAAATTGGTTTGATTTTTTCGTACTTTTCAGATTTTTTTAATTTCCGCGGTCAGGATGAGAGAAAGTTTTTTTTTTACAAATTTCAAAATCTGTCAATTATTGTCCAAATTATATTTATATTTCACATCTAGACATGTGAAATGTATGAACTATGGCAAAAAATTTGAAAAAAAATTGGTCTGATTTTTTCGTACTTTTCAGATTTTTTTAATTTCCGCGGTCAGGATGAGAGAAAGTTTTTTTTTTACAGATTTCAAAATCTGTCAATTATTGTCCAAATTATATTTATATTTCACATCTAGACATGTGAAATGTATGAACTATGGCAAAAAATTTGAAAAAAAAATTGGTTTGATTTTTTCGTACTTTTCAGATTTTCTTAGTTTTCATTTAAGGTCCGTGGTCAGGAAAAAAGACAGATTTTTGAAAAATTTAAAAATCTGATAATTATTGTCCAAATTATTTTTATTTCACATCTAGACATGTGAAATGTATGAACTATGGCAAAAAAAGTGAAAAAAAAATTGGTCTGATTTTTTCGTACATTTCAGATTTTTTTAATTTCCGCGGTCAGGATGAGAGAAAGTTTTTTTTTTACAGATTTCAAAATCTGTCAATTATTGTCCAAATTATATTTATATTTCACATCTAGACATGTGAAATGTATGAACTATGCCAAAAAAAGTGAAAGAAATTTGGTTTGATTTTTTCGTACTTTTCAGATTTTCTTAGTTTTCATTTAAGGTCCGTGGTCAGGAAAAAAGACAGATTTTTGAAAAATTTCAAAATCTGTCAATTATTGTCAAAATTATTTTTATTTCACATCTAGACATGTGAAATGTATGAACTATGCCAAAAAACGTGAAAGAAATTTGGTTTGATTTTTTCGTACTTTTCAGATTTTCTTAGTTTTCATTTAAGGTCCGTGGTCAGGAAAAAAGACAGATTTTTGAAAAATTTAAAAATCTGTCAATTATTGTCCAAATTATATTTATATTTCACATCTAGACATGTGAAATGTATGAACTATGCCAAAAAAAGTGAAAGAAATTTGGTTTGATTTTTTCGTACTTTTCAGATTTTCTTAGTTTTCATTTAAGGTCCGTGGTCAGGAAAAAAGACAGATTTTTGAAAAATTTAAAAATCTGTCAATTATTGTCCAAATTATTTTTATTTCACATCTAGACATGTGAAATGTATGAACTATGGCAAAAAATTTGAAAAAAAATTGGTTTGATTTTTTCGTACTTTTCAGATTTTTTTAATTTCCGCGGTCAGGATGAGAGAAAGTTTTTTTTTTACAAATTTCAAAATCTGTCAATTATTGTCCAAATTATATTTATATTTCACATCTAGACATGTGAAATGTATGAACTATGGCAAAAAATTTGAAAAAAAATTGGTCTGATTTTTTCGTACTTTTCAGATTTTTTTAATTTCCGCGGTCAGGATGAGAGAAAGTTTTTTTTTTACAGATTTCAAAATCTGTCAATTATTGTCCAAATTATATTTATATTTCACATCTAGACATGTGAAATGTATGAACTATGGCAAAAAATTTGAAAAAAAAATTGGTTTGATTTTTTCGTACTTTTCAGATTTTCTTAGTTTTCATTTAAGGTCCGTGGTCAGGAAAAAAGACAGATTTTTGAAAAATTTAAAAATCTGATAATTATTGTCCAAATTATTTTTATTTCACATCTAGACATGTGAAATGTATGAACTATGGCAAAAAAAGTGAAAAAAAAATTGGTCTGATTTTTTCGTACATTTCAGATTTTTTTAATTTCCGCGGTCAGGATGAGAGAAAGTTTTTTTTTTACAGATTTCAAAATCTGTCAATTATTGTCCAAATTATATTTATATTTCACATCTAGACATGTGAAATGTATGAACTATGCCAAAAAAAGTGAAAGAAATTTGGTTTGATTTTTTCGTACTTTTCAGATTTTCTTAGTTTTCATTTAAGGTCCGTGGTCAGGAAAAAAGACAGATTTTTGAAAAATTTCAAAATCTGTCAATTATTGTCAAAATTATTTTTATTTCACATCTAGACATGTGAAATGTATGAACTATGGCAAAAAAAGTGAAAAAAAAATTGGTCTGATTTTTTCGTACTTTTCAGATTTTTTTAATTTCCGCGGTCAGGATGAGAGAAAGTTTTTTTTTACAAATTTCAAAATCTGTCAATTATTGTCCAAATTATATTTATATTTCACATCTAGACATGTGAAATGTATGAACTATGCCAAAAAAAGTGAAAGAAATTTGGTTTGATTTTTTCGTACTTTTCAGATTTTCTTAGTTTTCATTTAAGGTCCGTGGTCAGGAAAAAAGACAGATTTTTGAAAAATTTAAAAATCTGTCAATTATTGTCCAAATTATTTTTATTTCACATCTAGACATGTGAAATGTATGAACTATGGCAAAAAATTTGAAAAAAAATTGGTCTGATTTTTTCGTACTTTTCAGATTTTTTTAATTTCCGCGGTCAGGATGAGAGAAAGTTTTTTTTTTACAAATTTCAAAATCTGTCAATTATTGTCCAAATTATATTTATATTTCACATCTAGACATGTGAAATGTTTGAACTATGCCAAAAAAAGTGAAAGAAATTTGGTTTGATTTTTTCGTACTTTTCAGATTTTCTTAGTTTTCATTTAAGGTCCGTGGTCAGGAAAAAAGACAGATTTTTGAAAAATTTCAAAATCTGTCAATTATTGTCAAAATTATTTTTATTTCACATCTAGACATGTGAAATGTATGAACTATGGCAAAAAAAGTGAAAAAAAAATTGGTCTGATTTTTTCGTACTTTTCAGATTTTTTTAATTTCCGCGGTCAGGATGAGAGAAAGTTTTTTTTTTACAAATTTCAAAATCTGTCAATTATTGTCCAAATTATATTTATATTTCACATCTAGACATGTGAAATGTATGAACTATGGCAAAAAATTTGAAAAAAAATTGGTCTGATTTTTTCGTACTTTTCAGATTTTTTTAATTTCCGCGGTCAGGATGAGAGAAAGTTTTTTTTTTACAAATTTCAAAATCTGTCAATTATTGTCCAAATTATATTTATATTTCACATCTAGACATGTGAAATGTATGAACTATGGCAAAAAATTTGAAAAAAAATTGGTTTGATTTTTTCGTACTTTTCAGATTTTCTTAGTTTTCATTTAAGGTCCGTGGTCAGGAAAAAAGACAGATTTTTGAAAAATTTAAAAATCTGATAATTATTGTCCAAATTATTTTTATTTCACATCTAGACATGTGAAATGTATGAACTATGGCAAAAAAAGTGAAAAAAAAATTGGTCTGATTTTTTCGTACATTTCAGATTTTTTTAATTTCCGCGGTCAGGATGAGAGAAAGTTTTTTTTTTACAGATTTCAAAATCTGTCAATTATTGTCCAAATTATATTTATATTTCACATCTAGACATGTGAAATGTATGAACTATGCCAAAAAAAGTGAAAGAAATTTGGTTTGATTTTTTCGTACTTTTCAGATTTTCTTAGTTTTCATTTAAGGTCCGTGGTCAGGAAAAAAGACAGATTTTTGAAAAATTTCAAAATCTGTCAATTATTGTCAAAATTATTTTTATTTCACATCTAGACATGTGAAATGTATGAACTATGCCAAAAAACGTGAAAGAAATTTGGTTTGATTTTTTCGTACTTTTCAGATTTTCTTAGTTTTCATTTAAGGTCCGTGGTCAGGAAAAAAGACAGATTTTTGAAAAATTTAAAAATCTGTCAATTATTGTCCAAATTATATTTATATTTCACATCTAGACATGTGAAATGTATGAACTTTGCCAAAAAAAGTGAAAGAAATTTGGTTTGATTTTTTCGTACTTTTCAGATTTTCTTAGTTTTCATTTAAGGTCCGTGGTCAGGAAAAAAGACAGATTTTTGAAAAATTTAAAAATCTGTCAATTATTGTCCAAATTATTTTTATTTCACATCTAGACATGTGAAATGTATGAACTATGGCAAAAAATTTGAAAAAAAATTGGTTTGATTTTTTCGTACTTTTCAGATTTTTTTAATTTCCGCGGTCAGGATGAGAGAAAGTTTTTTTTTTACAAATTTCAAAATCTGTCAATTATTGTCCAAATTATATTTATATTTCACATCTAGACATGTGAAATGTATGAACTATGGCAAAAAATTTGAAAAAAAATTGGTCTGATTTTTTCGTACTTTTCAGATTTTTTTAATTTCCGCGGTCAGGATGAGAGAAAGTTTTTTTTTTACAGATTTCAAAATCTGTCAATTATTGTCCAAATTATATTTATATTTCACATCTAGACATGTGAAATGTATGAACTATGGCAAAAAATTTGAAAAAAAATTGGTTTGATTTTTTCGTACTTTTCAGATTTTCTTAGTTTTCATTTAAGGTCCGTGGTCAGGAAAAAAGACAGATTTTTGAAAAATTTAAAAATCTGATAATTATTGTCCAAATTATTTTTATTTCACATCTAGACATGTGAAATGTATGAACTATGGCAAAAAAAGTGAAAAAAAAATTGGTCTGATTTTTTCGTACATTTCAGATTTTTTTAATTTCCGCGGTCAGGATGAGAGAAAGTTTTTTTTTTACAGATTTCAAAATCTGTCAATTATTGTCCAAATTATATTTATATTTCACATCTAGACATGTGAAATGTATGAACTATGCCAAAAAAAGTGAAAGAAATTTGGTTTGATTTTTTCGTACTTTTCAGATTTTCTTAGTTTTCATTTAAGGTCCGTGGTCAGGAAAAAAGACAGATTTTTGAAAAATTTCAAAATCTGTCAATTATTGTCAAAATTATTTTTATTTCACATCTAGACATGTGAAATGTATGAACTATGGCAAAAAAAGTGAAAAAAAAATTGGTCTGATTTTTTCGTACTTTTCAGATTTTTTTAATTTCCGCGGTCAGGATGAGAGAAAGTTTTTTTTTTACAAATTTCAAAATCTGTCAATTATTGTCCAAATTATATTTATATTTCACATCTAGACATGTGAAATGTATGAACTATGGCAAAAAATTTGAAAAAAAATTGGTCTGATTTTTTCGTACTTTTCAGATTTTTTTAATTTCCGCGGTCAGGATGAGAGAAAGTTTTTTTTTTACAAATTTCAAAATCTGTCAATTATTGTCCAAATTATATTTATATTTCACATCTAGACATGTGAAATGTATGAACTATGGCAAAAAATTTGAAAAAAAATTGGTTTGATTTTTTCGTACTTTTCAGATTTTCTTAGTTTTCATTTAAGGTCCGTGGTCAGGAAAAAAGACAGATTTTTGAAAAATTTAAAAATCTGATAATTATTGTCCAAATTATTTTTATTTCACATCTAGACATGTGAAATGTATGAACTATGGCAAAAAAAGTGAAAAAAAAATTGGTCTGATTTTTTCGTACATTTCAGATTTTTTTAATTTCCGCGGTCAGGATGAGAGAAAGTTTTTTTTTTACAGATTTCAAAATCTGTCAATTATTGTCCAAATTATATTTATATTTCACATCTAGACATGTGAAATGTATGAACTATGCCAAAAAAAGTGAAAGAAATTTGGTTTGATTTTTTCGTACTTTTCAGATTTTCTTAGTTTTCATTTAAGGTCCGTGGTCAGGAAAAAAGACAGATTTTTGAAAAATTTCAAAATCTGTCAATTATTGTCAAAATTATTTTTATTTCACATCTAGACATGTGAAATGTATGAACTATGCCAAAAAACGTGAAAGAAATTTGGTTTGATTTTTTCGTACTTTTCAGATTTTCTTAGTTTTCATTTAAGGTCCGTGGTCAGGAAAAAAGACAGATTTTTGAAAAATTTAAAAATCTGTCAATTATTGTCCAAATTATATTTATATTTCACATCTAGACATGTGAAATGTATGAACTTTGCCAAAAAAAGTGAAAGAAATTTGGTTTGATTTTTTCGTACTTTTCAGATTTTCTTAGTTTTCATTTAAGGTCCGTGGTCAGGAAAAAAGACAGATTTTTGAAAAATTTAAAAATCTGTCAATTATTGTCCAAATTATTTTTATTTCACATCTAGACATGTGAAATGTATGAACTATGGCAAAAAATTTGAAAAAAAATTGGTTTGATTTTTTCGTACTTTTCAGATTTTTTTAATTTCCGCGGTCAGGATGAGAGAAAGTTTTTTTTTTACAAATTTCAAAATCTGTCAATTATTGTCCAAATTATATTTATATTTCACATCTAGACATGTGAAATGTATGAACTATGGCAAAAAATTTGAAAAAAAATTGGTCTGATTTTTTCGTACTTTTCAGATTTTTTTAATTTCCGCGGTCAGGATGAGAGAAAGTTTTTTTTTTACAGATTTCAAAATCTGTCAATTATTGTCCAAATTATATTTATATTTCACATCTAGACATGTGAAATGTATGAACTATGGCAAAAAATTTGAAAAAAAATTGGTTTGATTTTTTCGTACTTTTCAGATTTTCTTAGTTTTCATTTAAGGTCCGTGGTCAGGAAAAAAGACAGATTTTTGAAAAATTTAAAAATCTGATAATTATTGTCCAAATTATTTTTATTTCACATCTAGACATGTGAAATGTATGAACTATGGCAAAAAAAGTGAAAAAAAAATTGGTCTGATTTTTTCGTACATTTCAGATTTTTTTAATTTCCGCGGTCAGGATGAGAGAAAGTTTTTTTTTTACAGATTTCAAAATCTGTCAATTATTGTCCAAATTATATTTATATTTCACATCTAGACATGTGAAATGTATGAACTATGCCAAAAAAAGTGAAAGAAATTTGGTTTGATTTTTTCGTACTTTTCAGATTTTCTTAGTTTTCATTTAAGGTCCGTGGTCAGGAAAAAAGACAGATTTTTGAAAAATTTCAAAATCTGTCAATTATTGTCAAAATTATTTTTATTTCACATCTAGACATGTGAAATGTATGAACTATGGCAAAAAAAGTGAAAAAAAAATTGGTCTGATTTTTTCGTACTTTTCAGATTTTTTTAATTTCCGCGGTCAGGATGAGAGAAAGTTTTTTTTTTACAAATTTCAAAATCTGTCAATTATTGTCCAAATTATATTTATATTTCACATCTAGACATGTGAAATGTATGAACTATGCCAAAAAAAGTGAAAGAAATTTGGTTTGATTTTTTCGTACTTTTCAGATTTTCTTAGTTTTCATTTAAGGTCCGTGGTCAGGAAAAAAGACAGATTTTTGAAAAATTTAAAAATCTGTCAATTATTGTCCAAATTATTTTTATTTCACATCTAGACATGTGAAATGTATGAACTATGGCAAAAAATTTGAAAAAAAATTGGTCTGATTTTTTCGTACTTTTCAGATTTTTTTAATTTCCGCGGTCAGGATGAGAGAAAGTTTTTTTTTTACAAATTTCAAAATCTGTCAATTATTGTCCAAATTATATTTATATTTCACATCTAGACATGTGAAATGTTTGAACTATGCCAAAAAAAGTGAAAGAAATTTGGTTTGATTTTTTCGTACTTTTCAGATTTTCTTAGTTTTCATTTAAGGTCCGTGGTCAGGAAAAAAGACAGATTTTTGAAAAATTTCAAAATCTGTCAATTATTGTCAAAATTATTTTTATTTCACATCTAGACATGTGAAATGTATGAACTATGGCAAAAAAAGTGAAAAAAAAATTGGTCTGATTTTTTCGTACTTTTCAGATTTTTTTAATTTCCGCGGTCAGGATGAGAGAAAGTTTTTTTTTTACAAATTTCAAAATCTGTCAATTATTGTCCAAATTATATTTATATTTCACATCTAGACATGTGAAATGTATGAACTATGGCAAAAAATTTGAAAAAAAATTGGTCTGATTTTTTCGTACTTTTCAGATTTTTTTAATTTCCGCGGTCAGGATGAGAGAAAGTTTTTTTTTTACAAATTTCAAAATCTGTCAATTATTGTCCAAATTATATTTATATTTCACATCTAGACATGTGAAATGTATGAACTATGCCAAAAAACGTGAAAGAAATTTGGTTTGATTTTTTCGTACTTTTCAGATTTTCTTAGTTTTCATTTAAGGTCCGTGGTCAGGAAAAAAGACAGATTTTTGAAAAATTTCAAAATCTGTCAATTATTGTCCAAATTATTTTTATTTCACATCTAGACATGTGAAATGTATGAACTATGGCAAAAAAAGTGAAAAAAAAATTGGTCTGATTTTTTCGTACTTTTCAGATTTTTTTAATTTCCGCGGTCAGGATGAGAGAAAGTTTTTTTTTTTACAAATTTCAAAATCTGTCAATTATTGTCCAAATTATATTTATATTTCACATCTAGACATGTGAAATGTATGAACTATGGCAAAAAATTTGAAAAAAAATTGGTCTGATTTTTTCGTACTTTTCAGATTTTTTTAATTTCCGCGGTCAGGATGAGAGAAAGTTTTTTTTTTACAGATTTCAAAATCTGTCAATTATTGTCCAAATTATATTTATATTTCACATCTAGACATGTGAAATGTATGAACTATGCCAAAAAAAGTGAAAGAAATTTGGTTTGATTTTTTCGTACTTTTCAGATTTTCTTAGTTTTCATTTAAGGTCCGTGGTCAGGAAAAAAGACAGATTTTTGAAAAATTTAAAAATCTGTCAATTATTGTCCAAATTATATTTATATTTCACATCTAGACATGTGAAATGTATGAACTATGCCAAAAAAAGTGAAAGAAATTTGGTCTGATTTTTTCGTACTTTTCAGATTTTTTTAATTTCCGCGGTCAGGATGAGAGAAAGTTTTTTTTTTACAGATTTCAAAATCTGTCAATTATTGTCCAAATTATATTTATATTTCACATCTAGACATGTGAAATGTATGAACTATGGCAAAAAATTTGAAAAAAAATTGGTTTGATTTTTTCGTACTTTTCAGATTTTCTTAGTTTTCATTTAAGGTCCGTGGTCAGGAAAAAAGACAGATTTTTGAAAAATTTAAAAATCTGATAATTATTGTCCAAATTATTTTTATTTCACATCTAGACATGTGAAATGTATGAACTATGGCAAAAAAAGTGAAAAAAAAATTGGTTTGATTTTTTCGTACTTTTCAGATTTTTTTAATTTCCGCGGTCAGGATGAGAGAAAGTTTTTTTTTTACAGATTTCAAAATCTGTCAATTATTGTCCAAATTATATTTATATTTCACATCTAGACATGTGAAATGTATGAACTATGCCAAAAAAAGTGAAAGAAATTTGGTTTGATTTTTTCGTACTTTTCAGATTTTCTTAGTTTTCATTTAAGGTCCGTGGTCAGGAAAAAAGACAGATTTTTGAAAAATTTCAAAATCTGTCAATTATTGTCAAAATTATTTTTATTTCACATCTAGACATGTGAAATGTATGAACTATGCCAAAAAAAGTGAAAGAAATTTGGTTTGATTTTTTCGTACTTTTCAGATTTTCTTAGTTTTCATTTAAGGTCCGTGGTCAGGAAAAAAGACAGATTTTTGAAAAATTTCAAAATCTGTCAATTATTGGCCAAATTATTTTTATTTCACATCTAGACATGTGAAATGTATGAACTATGGCAAAAAAGTGAAAAAAAAATTGGTTTGATTTTTTCGTACTTTTCAGATTTTCTTAGTTTTCATTTAAGGTCCGTGGTCAGGAAAAAAGACAGATTTTTGAAAAATTTAAAAATCTGTCAATTATTGTCCAAATTATTTTTATTTCACATCTAGACATGTGAAATGTATGAACTATGGCAAAAAAAGTGAAAAAAAAATTGGTCTGATTTTTTCGTACTTTTCAGATTTTTTTAATTTCCGCGGTCAGGATGAGAGAAAGTTTTTTTTTTACAAATTTCAAAATCTGTCAATTATTGTCCAAATTATATTTATATTTCACATCTAGACATATGAAATGTATGAACTATGCCAAAAAAAGTGAAAGAAATTTGGTTTGATTTTTTCCTACTTTTCAGATTTTCTTAGTTTTCATTTAAGGTCCGTGGTCAGGAAAAAAGACAGATTTTTGAAAAATTTCAAAATCTGTCAATTATTGTCAAAATTATTTTTATTTCACATCTAGACATGTGAAATGTATGAACTATGGCAAAAAAAGTGAAAAAAAAATTGGTCTGATTTTTTCGTACTTTTCAGATTTTTTTAATTTCCGCGGTCAGGATGAGAGAAAGTTTTTTTTTTACAAATTTCAAAATCTGTCAATTATTGTCCAAATTATATTTATATTTCACATCTAGACATGTGAAATGTATGAACTATGGCAAAAAATTTGAAAAAAAATTGGTCTGATTTTTTCGTACTTTTCAGATTTTTTTAATTTCCGCGGTCAGGATGAGAGAAAGTTTTTTTTTTACAAATTTCAAAATCTGTCAATTATTGTCCAAATTATTTTTATTTCACATCTAGACATGTGAAATGTATGAACTATGGCAAAAAATTTGAAAAAAAATTGGTTTGATTTTTTCGTACTTTTCAGATTTTCTTAGTTTTCATTTAAGGTCCGTGGTCAGGAAAAAAGACAGATTTTTGAAAAATTTCAAAATCTGTCAATTATTGTCAAAATTATTTTTATTTCACATCTAGACATGTGAAATGTATGAACTATGGCAAAAAAAGTGAAAAAAAAATTGGTCTGATTTTTTCGTACTTTTCAGATTTTTTTAATTTCCGCGGTCAGGATGAGAGAAAGTTTTTTTTTTACAAATTTCAAAATCTGTCAATTATTGTCCAAATTATATTTATATTTCACATCTAGACATGTGAAATGTATGAACTATGGCAAAAAATTTGAAAAAAAATTGGTCTGATTTTTTCGTACTTTTCAGATTTTTTTAATTTCCGCGGTCAGGATGAGAGAAAGTTTTTTTTTTACAAATTTCAAAATCTGTCAATTATTGTCCAAATTATTTTTATTTCACATCTAGACATGTGAAATGTATGAACTATGGCAAAAAATTTGAAAAAAAATTGGTTTGATTTTTTCGTACTTTTCAGATTTTCTTAGTTTTCATTTAAGGTCCGTGGTCAGGAAAAAAGACAGATTTTTGAAAAATTTCAAAATCTGTCAATTATTGTCAAAATTATTTTTATTTCACATCTAGACATGTGAAATGTATGAACTATGGCAAAAAAAGTGAAAAAAAATTGGTCTGATTTTTTCGTACTTTTCAGATTTTTTTAATTTCCGCGGTCAGGATGAGAGAAAGTTTTTTTTTTACAAATTTCAAAATCTGTCAATTATTGTCCAAATTATATTTATATTTCACATCTAGACATGTGAAATGTATGAACTAAGGCAAAAAATTTGAAAAAAAATTGGTCTGATTTTTTCGTACTTTTCAGATTTTTTTAATTTCCGCGGTCAGGATGAGAGAGTTTTTTTTTTACAAATTTCAAAATCTGTCAATTATTGTCCAAATTATATTTATATTTCACATCTAGACATGTGAAATGTATGAACTATGCCAAAAAAAGTGAAAGAAATTTGGTTTGATTTTTTCGTACTTTTCAGATTTTCTTAGTTTTCATTTAAGGTCCGTGGTCAGGAAAAAAGACAGATTTTTGAAAAATTTCAAAATCTGTCAATTATTGTCAAAATTATTTTTATTTCACATCTAGACATGTGAAATGTATGAACTATGGCAAAAAAAGTGAAAAAAAAATTGGTCTGATTTTTTCGTACTTTTCAGATTTTTTTAATTTCCGCGGTCAGGATGAGAGAAAGTTTTTTTTTTACAAATTTCAAAATCTGTCAATTATTGTCCAAATTATATTTATATTTCACATCTAGACATGTGAAATGTATGAACTATGGCAAAAAATTTGAAAAAAAATTGGTCTGATTTTTTCGTACTTTTCAGATTTTTTTAATTTCCGCGGTCAGGATGAGAGAAAGTTTTTTTTTTACAGATTTCAAAATCTGTCAATTATTGTCCAAATTATATTTATATTTCACATCTAGACATGTGAAATGTATGAACTATGCCAAAAAAAGTGAAAGAAATTTGGTTTGATTTCTTCGTACTTTTCAGATTTTCTTAGTTTTCATTTAAGGTCCGTGGTCAGGAAAAAAGACAGATTTTTGAAAAATTTCAAAATCTGTCAATTATTGTCCAAATTATTTTTATTTCACATCTAGACATGTGAAATGTATGAACTATGGCAAAAAAAGTGAAAAAAAAATTGGTCTGATTTTTTCGTACATTTCAGATTTTTTTAATTTCCGCGGTCAGGATGAGAGAAAGTTTTTTTTTTACAGATTTCAAAATCTGTCAATTATTGTCCAAATTATATTTATATTTCACATCTAGACATGTGAAATGTATGAACTATGGCAAAAAATTTGAAAAAAAATTGGTCTGATTTTTTCGTACTTTTCAGATTTTTTTAATTTCCGCGGTCAGGATGAGAGAAAGTTTTTTTTTACAAATTTCAAAATCTGTCAATTATTGTCCAAATTATTTTTATTTCACATCTAGACATGTGAAATGTATGAACTATGGCAAAAAAGTGAAAAAAAAATTGGTTTGAGTTTTTCGTACTTTTCAGATTTTCTTAGTTTTCATTTAAGGTCCGTGGTCAGGAAAAAAGACAGATTTTTGAAAAATTTCAAAATCTGTCAATTATTGTCAAAATTATTTTTATTTCACATCTAGACATGTGAAATGTATGAACTATGGCAAAAAAAGTGAAAAAAAATTGGTCTGATTTTTTCGTACTTTTCAGATTTTTTTAATTTCCGCGGTCAGGATGAGAGAAAGTTTTTTTTTTACAAATTTCAAAATCTGTCAATTATTGTCCAAATTATATTTATATTTCACATCTAGACATGTGAAATGTATGAACTATGCCAAAAAAAGTGAAAGAAATTTGGTTTGATTTTTTCGTACTTTTCAGATTTTCTTAGTTTTCATTTAAGGTCCGTGGTCAGGAAAAAAGACAGATTTTTGAAAAATTTCAAAATCTGTCAATTATTGTCCAAATTATTTTTATTTCACATCTAGACATGTGAAATGTATGAACTATGGCAAAAAAAGTGAAAAAAAAATTGGTCTGATTTTTTCGTACTTTTCAGATTTTTTTAATTTCCGCGGTCAGGATGAGAGAAAGTTTTTTTTTTACAGATTTCAAAATCTGTCAATTATTGTCCAAATTATATTTATATTTCACATCTAGACATGTGAAATGTATGAACTATGGCAAAAAATTTGAAAAAAAATTGGTTTGATTTTTTCGTACTTTTCAGATTTTCTTAGTTTTCATTTAAGGTCCGTGGTCAGGAAAAAAGACAGATTTTTGAAAAATTTCAAAATCTGTCAATTATTGGCCAAATTATTTTTATTTCACATCTAGACATGTGAAATGTATGAACTATGGCAAAAAAGTGAAAAAAAAATTGGTTTGATTTTTTCGTACTTTTCAGATTTTCTTAGTTTTCATTTAAGGTCCGTGGTCAGGAAAAAAGACAGATTTTTGAAAAATTTCAAAATCTGTCAATTATTGTCAAAATTATTTTTATTTCACATCTAGACATGTGAAATGTATGAACTATGGCAAAAAAAGTGAAAAAAAAATTGGTCTGATTTTTTCGTACTTTTCAGATTTTTTTAATTTCCGCGGTCAGGATGAGAGAAAGTTTTTTTTTTACAAATTTCAAAATCTGTCAATTATTGTCCAAATTATATTTATATTTCACATCTAGACAAGTGAAATGTATGAACTATGCCAAAAAAAGTGAAAGAAATTTGGTTTGATTTTTTCGTACTTTTCAGATTTTCTTAGTTTTCATTTAAGGTCCGTGGTCAGGAAAAAAGACAGATTTTTGAAAAATTTAAAAATCTGTCAATTATTGTCCAAATTATTTTTATTTCACATCTAGACATGTGAAATGTATGAACTATGGCAAAAAATTTGAAAAAAAATTGGTTTGATTTTTTCGTACTTTTCAGATTTTCTTAGTTTTCATTTAAGGTCCGTGGTCAGGAAAAAAGACAGATTTTTGAAAAATTTCAAAATCTGTCAATTATTGGCCAAATTATTTTTATTTCACATCTAGACATGTGAAATGTATGAACTATGGCAAAAAAGTGAAAAAAAAATTGGTTTGATTTTTTCGTACTTTTCAGATTTTCTTAGTTTTCATTTAAGGTCCGTGGTCAGGAAAAAAGACAGATTTTTGAAAAGTTTCAAAATCTGTCAATTATTGTCAAAATTATTTTTATTTCACATCTAGACATGTGAAATGTATGAACTATGGCAAAAAAAGTGAAAAAAAATTGGTCTGATTTTTTCGTACTTTTCAGATTTTTTTAATTTCCGCGGTCAGGATGAGAGAAAGTTTTTTTTTTACAAATTTCAAAATCTGTCAATTATTGTCCAAATTATATTTATATTTCACATCTAGACATGTGAAATGTATGAACTATGCCAAAAAAAGTGAAAGAAATTTGGTTTGATTTTTTCGTACTTTTCAGATTTTCTTAGTTTTCATTTAAGGTCCGTGGTCAGGAAAAAAGACAGATTTTTGAAAAATTTCAAAATCTGTCAATTATTGTCCAAATTATTTTTATTTCACATCTAGACATGTGAAATGTATGAACTATGGCAAAAAAAGTGAAAAAAAAATTGGTCTGATTTTTTCGTACTTTTCAGATTTTTTTAATTTCCGCGGTCAGGATGAGAGAAAGTTTTTTTTTTACAGATTTCAAAATCTGTCAATTATTGTCCAAATTATATTTATATTTCACATCTAGACATGTGAAATGTATGAACTATGGCAAAAAATTTGAAAAAAAATTGGTTTGATTTTTTCGTACTTTTCAGATTTTCTTAGTTTTCATTTAAGGTCCGTGGTCAGGAAAAAAGACAGATTTTTGAAAAATTTCAAAATCTGTCAATTATTGGCCAAATTATTTTTATTTCACATCTAGACATGTGAAATGTATGAACTATGGCAAAAAAGTGAAAAAAAAATTGGTTTGATTTTTTCGTACTTTTCAGATTTTCTTAGTTTTCATTTAAGGTCCGTGGTCAGGAAAAAAGACAGATTTTTGAAAAATTTCAAAATCTGTCAATTATTGTCAAAATTATTTTTATTTCACATCTAGACATGTGAAATGTATGAACTATGGCAAAAAAAGTGAAAAAAAAATTGGTCTGATTTTTTCGTACTTTTCAGATTTTTTTAATTTCCGCGGTCAGGATGAGAGAAAGTTTTTTTTTTACAAATTTCAAAATCTGTCAATTATTGTCCAAATTATATTTATATTTCACATCTAGACAAGTGAAATGTATGAACTATGCCAAAAAAAGTGAAAGAAATTTGGTTTGATTTTTTCGTACTTTTCAGATTTTCTTAGTTTTCATTTAAGGTCCGTGGTCAGGAAAAAAGACAGATTTTTGAAAAATTTAAAAATCTGTCAATTATTGTCCAAATTATTTTTATTTCACATCTAGACATGTGAAATGTATGAACTATGGCAAAAAATTTGAAAAAAAATTGGTTTGATTTTTTCGTACTTTTCAGATTTTCTTAGTTTTCATTTAAGGTCCGTGGTCAGGAAAAAAGACAGATTTTTGAAAATTTTCAAAATCTGTCAATTATTGGCCAAATTATTTTTATTTCACATCTAGACATGTGAAATGTATGAACTATGGCAAAAAAGTGAAAAAAAAATTGGTTTGATATTTTCGTACTTTTCAGATTTTCTTAGTTTTCATTTAAGGTCCGTGGTCAGGAAAAAAGACAGATTTTTGAAAAATTTCAAAATCTGTCAATTATTGTCAAAATTATTTTTATTTCACATCTAGACATGTGAAATGTATGAACTATGGCAAAAAAAGTGAAAAAAAAATTGGTCTGATTTTTTCGTACTTTTCAGATTTTTTTAATTTCCGCGGTCAGGATGAGAGAAAGTTTTTTTTTTACAAATTTCAAAATCTGTCAATTATTGTCCAAATTATATTTATATTTCACATCTAGACATGTGAAATGTATGAACTATGGCAAAAAATTTGAAAAAAAATTGGTCTGATTTTTTCGTACTTTTCAGATTTTTTTAATTTCCGCGGTCAGGATGAGAGAAAGTTTTTTTTTTACAAATTTCAAAATCTGTCAATTATTGTCCAAATTATATTTATATTTCACATCTAGACATGTGAAATGTATGAACTATGCCAAAAAAAGTGAAAGAAATTTGGTTTGATTTTTTCGTACTTTTCAGATTTTCTTAGTTTTCATTTAAGGTCCGTGGTCAGGAAAAAAGACAGATTTTTGAAAAATTTAAAAATCTGTCAATTATTGTCCAAATTATTTTTATTTCACATCTAGACATGTGAAATGTATGAACTATGGCAAAAAATTTGAAAAAAAATTGGTCTGATTTTTTCGTACTTTTCAGATTTTTTTAATTTCCGCGGTCAGGATGAGAGAAAGTTTTTTTTTTACAAATTTCAAAATCTGTCAATTATTGTCCAAATTATATTTATATTTCACATCTAGACATGTGAAATGTATGAACTATGCCAAAAAAAGTGAAAGAAATTTGGTTTGATTTTTTCGTACTTTTCAGATTTTCTTAGTTTTCATTTAAGGTCCGTGGTCAGGAAAAAAGACAGATTTTTGAAAAATTTAAAAATCTGTCAATTATTGTCCAAATTATATTTATATTTCACATCTAGACATGTGAAATGTATGAACTATGCCAAAAAAAGTGAAAGAAATTTGGTTTGATTTTTTCGTACTTTTCAGATTTTCTTAGTTTTCATTTAAGGTCCGTGGTCAGGAAAAAAGACAGATTTTTGAAAAATTTAAAAATCTGTCAATTATTGTCCAAATTATTTTTATTTCACATCTAGACATGTGAAATGTATGAACTATGGCAAAAAATTTGAAAAAAAATTGGTTTGATTTTTTCGTACTTTTCAGATTTTCTTAGTTTTCATTTAAGGTCCGTGGTCAGGAAAAAAGACAGATTTTTGAAAAATTTCAAAATCTGTCAATTATTGTCAAAATTATTTTTATTTCACATCTAGACATGTGAAATGTATGAACTATGGCAAAAAAAGTGAAAAAAAAATTGGTCTGATTTTTTCGTACTTTTCAGATTTTTTTAATTTCCGCGGTCAGGATGAGAGAAAGTTTTTTTTTTACAAATTTCAAAATCTGTCAATTATTGTCCAAATTATATTTATATTTCACATCTAGACATGTGAAATGTATGAACTATGGCAAAAAATTTGAAAAAAAATTGGTCTGATTTTTTCGTACTTTTCAGATTTTTTTAATTTCCGCGGTCAGGATGAGAGAAAGTTTTTTTTTTACAAATTTCAAAATCTGTCAATTATTGTCCAAATTATATTTATATTTCACATCTAGACATGTGAAATGTATGAACTATGCCAAAAAAAGTGAAAGAAATTTGGTTTGATTTTTTCGTACTTTTCAGATTTTCTTAGTTTTCATTTAAGGTCCGTGGTCAGGAAAAAAGACAGATTTTTGAAAAATTTAAAAATCTGTCAATTATTGTCCAAATTATTTTTATTTCACATCTAGACATGTGAAATGTATGAACTATGGCAAAAAAAGTGAAAAAAAAATTGGTCTGATTTTTTCGTACATTTCAGATTTTTTTAATTTCCGCGGTCAGGATGAGAGAAAGTTTTTTTTTTACAGATTTCAAAATCTGTCAATTATTGTCCAAATTATATTTATATTTCACATCTAGACATGTGAAATGTATGAACTATGGCAAAAAATTTGAAAAAAAATTGGTCTGATTTTTTCGTACTTTTCAGATTTTTTTAATTTCCGCGGTCAGGATGAGAGAAAGTTTTTTTTTTACAAATTTCAAAATCTGTCAATTATTGTCCAAATTATATTTATATTTCACATCTAGACATGTGAAATGTATGAACTATGCCAAAAAAAGTGAAAGAAATTTGGTTTGATTTTTTCGTACTTTTCAGATTTTCTTAGTTTTCATTTAAGGTCCGTGGTCAGGAAAAAAGACAGATTTTTGAAAAATTTAAAAATCTGTCAATTATTGTCCAAATTATATTTATATTTCACATCTAGACATGTGAAATGTATGAACTATGCCAAAAAAAGTGAAAGAAATTTGGTTTGATTTTTTCGTACTTTTCAGATTTTCTTAGTTTTCATTTAAGGTCCGTGGTCAGGAAAAAAGACAGATTTTTGAAAAATTTTAAAATATGTCAATTATTGTCCAAATTATTTTTATTTCACATCTAGACATGTGAAATGTATGAACTATGGCAAAAAATTTGAAAAAAAATTGGTTTGATTTTTTCGTACTTTTCAGATTTTCTTAGTTTTCATTTAAGGTCCGTGGTCAGGAAAAAAGACAGATTTTTGAAAAATTTCAAAATCTGTCAATTATTGTCCAAATTATTTTTATTTCACATCTAGACATGTGAAATGTATGAACTATGGCAAAAAAAGTGAAAAAAAAATTGGTCTGATTTTTTCGTACTTTTCAGATTTTTTTAATTTCCGCGGTCAGGATGAGAGAAAGTTTTTTTTTTACAAATTTCAAAATCTGTCAATTATTGTCCAAATTATATTTATATTTCACATCTAGACATGTGAAATGTATGAACTATGCCAAAAAAAGTGAAAGAAATTTGGTTTGATTTTTTCGTACTTTTCAGATTTTCTTAGTTTTCATTTAAGGTCCGTGGTCAGGAAAAAAGACAGATTTTTGAAAAATTTCAAAATCTGTCAATTATTGTCCAAATTATTTTTATTTCACATCTAGACATGTGAAATGTATGAACTATGGCAAAAAAAGTGAAAAAAAAATTGGTCTGATTTTTTCGTACTTTTCAGATTTTTTTAATTTCCGCGGTCAGGATGAGAGAAAGTTTTTTTTTTACAGATTTCAAAATCTGTCAGTTATTGTCCAAATTATATTTATATTTCACATCTAGACATGTGAAATGTATGAACTATGGCAAAAAATTTGAAAAAAAATTGGTTTGATTTTTTCGTACTTTTCAGATTTTCTGAGTTTTCATTTAAGGTCCGTGGTCAGGAAAAAAGACAGATTTTTGAAAAATTTCAAAATCTGTCAATTATTGGCCAAATTATTTTTATTTCACATCTAGACATGTGAAATGTATGAACTATGGCAAAAAAGTGAAAAAAAAATTGGTTTGATTTTTTCGTACTTTTCAGATTTTCTTAGTTTTCATTTAAGGTCCGTGGTCAGGAAAAAAGACAGATTTTTGAAAAGTTTCAAAATCTGTCAATTATTGTCAAAATTATTTTTATTTCACATCTAGACATGTGAAATGTATGAACTATGGCAAAAAATTTGAAAAAAAATTGGTCTGATTTTTTCGTACTTTTCAGATTTTTTTAATTTCCGCGGTCAGGATGAGAGAAAGTTTTTTTTTTACAAATTTCAAAATCTCTCAATTATTGTCCAAATTATATTTATATTTCACATCTAGACATGTGAAATGTATGAACTATGCCAAAAAAAGTGAAAGAAATTTGGTTTGATTTTTTCGTACTTTTCAGATTTTCTTAGTTTTCATTTAAGGTCCGTGGTCAGGAAAAAAGACAGATTTTTGAAAAATTTCAAAATCTGTCAATTATTGTCCAAATTATTTTTATTTCACATCTAGACATGTGAAATGTATGAACTATGGCAAAAAAAGTGAAAAAAAAATTGGTCTGATTTTTTCGTACTTTTCAGATTTTTTTAATTTCCGCGGTCAGGATGAGAGAAAGTTTTTTTTTTACAAATTTCAAAATCTGTCAATTATTGTCCAAATTATATTTATATTTCACATCTAGACATGTGAAATGTATGAACTATGGCAAAAAATTTGAAAAAAAATTGGTTTGATTTTTTCGTACTTTTCAGATTTTCTTAGTTTTCATTTAAGGTCCGTGGTCAGGAAAAAAGACAGATTTTTGAAAAATTTCAAAATCTGTCAATTATTGGCCAAATTATTTTTATTTCACATCTAGACATGTGAAATGTATGAACTATGGCAAAAAATTTGAAAAAAAATTGGTCTGATTTTTTCGTACTTTTCAGATTTTTTTAATTTCCGCGGTCAGGATGAGAGAAAGTTTTTTTTTTACAAATTTCAAAATCTGTCAATTATTGTCCAAATTATATTTATATTTCACATCTAGACATGTGAAATGTATGAACTATGCCAAAAAAAGTGAAAGAAATTTGGTTTGATTTTTTCGTACTTTTCAGATTTTCTTAGTTTTCATTTAAGGTCCGTGGTCAGGAAAAAAGACAGATTTTTGAAAAATTTCAAAATCTGTCAATTATTGTCCAAATTATTTTTATTTCACATCTAGACATGTGAAATGTATGAACTATGGCAAAAAAAGTGAAAAAAAAATTGGTCTGATTTTTTCGTACTTTTCAGATTTTTTTAATTTCCGCGGTCAGGATGAGAGAAAGTTTTTTTTTTACAAATTTCAAAATCTGTCAATTATTGTCCAAATTATATTTATATTTCACATCTAGACATGTGAAATGTATGAACTATGCCAAAAAAAGTGAAAGAAATTTGGTTTGATTTTTTCGTACTTTTCAGATTTTCTTAGTTTTCATTTAAGGTCCGTGGTCAGGAAAAAAGACAGATTTTTGAAAAATTTCAAAATCTGTCAATTATTGTCCAAATTATATTTTTATTTCACATCTAGACATGTGAAATGTATGAACTATGGCAAAAAATTTGAAAAAAAATTGGTTTGATTTTTTCGTACTTTTCAGATTTTCTTAGTTTTCATTTAAGGTCCGTGGTCAGGAAAAAAGACAGATTTTTGAAAAATTTCAAAATCTGTCAATTATTGGCCAAATTATTTTTATTTCACATCTAGACATGTGAAATGTATGAACTATGGCAAAAAAGTGAAAAAAAAATTGGTTTGATTTTTTCGTACTTTTCAGATTTTCTTAGTTTTCATTTAAGGTCCGTGGTCAGGAAAAAAGACAGATTTTTGAAAAATTTCAAAATCTGTCAATTATTGTCAAAATTATTTTTATTTCACATCTAGACATGTGAAATGTATGAACTATGGCAAAAAAAGTGAAAAAAAAATTGGTCTGATTTTTTCGTACTTTTCAGATTTTTTTAATTTCCGCGGTCAGGATGAGAGAAAGTTTTTTTTTTACAAATTTCAAAATCTGTCAATTATTGTCCAAATTATATTTATATTTCACATCTAGACATGTGAAATGTATGAACTATGGCAAAAAATTTGAAAAAAAATTGGTCTGATTTTTTCGTACTTTTCAGATTTTTTTAATTTCCGCGGTCAGGATGAGAGAAAGTTTTTTTTTTACAAATTTCAAAATCTGTCAATTATTGTCCAAATTATATTTATATTTCACATCTAGACATGTGAAATGTATGAACTATGCCAAAAAAAGTGAAAGAAATTTGGTTTGATTTTTTCGTACTTTTCAGATTTTCTTAGTTTTCATTTAAGGTCCGTGGTCAGGAAAAAAGACAGATTTTTGAAAAAATTTAAAAATCTGTCAATTATTGTCCAAATTATTTTTATTTCACATCTAGACATGTGAAATGTATGAACTATGGCAAAAAAAAGTGAAAAAAAAATTGGTCTGATTTTTTCGTACATTTCAGATTTTTTTAATTTCCGCGGTCAGGATGAGAGAAAGTTTTTTTTTTACAGATTTCAAAATCTGTCAATTATTGTCCAAATTATATTTATATTTCACATCTAGACATGTGAAATGTATGAACTATGGCAAAAAATTTGAAAAAAAATTGGTCTGATTTTTTCGTACTTTTCAGATTTTTTTAATTTCCGCGGTCAGGATGAGAGAAAGTTTTTTTTTTACAAATTTCAAAATCTGTCAATTATTGTCCAAATTATATTTATATTTCACATCTAGACATGTGAAATGTATGAACTATGCCAAAAAAAGTGAAAGAAATTTGGTTTGATTTTTTCGTACTTTTCAGATTTTCTTAGTTTTCATTTAAGGTCCGTGGTCAGGAAAAAAGACAGATTTTTGAAAAATTTAAAAATCTGTCAATTATTGTCCAAATTATATTTATATTTCACATCTAGACATGTGAAATGTATGAACTATGCCAAAAAAAGTGAAAGAAATTTGGTTTGATTTTTTCGTACTTTTCAGATTTTCTTAGTTTTCATTTAAGGTCCGTGGTCAGGAAAAAAGACAGATTTTTGAAAAATTTAAAAATCTGTCAATTATTGTCCAAATTATTTTTATTTCACATCTAGACATGTGAAATGTATGAACTATGGCAAAAAATTTGAAAAAAAAATTGGTTTGATTTTTTCGTACTTTTCAGATTTTCTTAGTTTTCATTTAAGGTCCGTGGTCAGGAAAAAAGACAGATTTTTGAAAAATTTCAAAATCTGTCAATTATTGGCCAAATTATTTTTATTTCACATCTAGACATGTGAAATGTATGAACTATGGCAAAAAAGTGAAAAAAAAATTGGTTTGATTTTTTCGTACTTTTCAGATTTTCTTAGTTTTCATTTAAGGTCCGTGGTCAGGAAAAAAGACAGATTTTTGAAAAATTTCAAAATCTGTCAATTATTGGCCAAATTATTTTTATTTCACATCTAGACATGTGAAATGTATGAACTATGGCAAAAAAAGTGAAAAAAAAATTGGTCTGATTTTTTCGTACTTTTCAGATTTTTTTAATTTCCGCGGTCAGGATGAGAGAAAGTTTTTTTTTTACAAATTTCAAAATCTGTCAATTATTGTCCAAATTATATTTATATTTCACATCTAGACATATGAAATGTATGAACTATGCCAAAAAAAGTGAAAGAAATTTGGTTTGATTTTTTCGTACTTTTCAGATTTTCTTAGTTTTCATTTAAGGTCCGTGGTCAGGAAAAAAGACAGATTTTTGAAAAATTTCAAAATCTGTCAATTATTGTCAAAATTATTTTTATTTCACATCTAGACATGTGAAATGTATGAACTATGGCAAAAAAAGTGAAAAAAAAATTGGTCTGATTTTTTCGTACTTTTCAGATTTTTTTAATTTCCGCGGTCAGGATGAGAGAAAGTTTTTTTTTTTACAAATTTCAAAATCTGTCAATTATTGTCCAAATTATATTTATATTTCACATCTAGACATGTGAAATGTATGAACTATGGCAAAAAATTTGAAAAAAAATTGGTCTGATTTTTTCGTACTTTTCAGATTTTTTTAATTTCCGCGGTCAGGATGAGAGAAAGTTTTTTTTTTACAAATTTCAAAATCTGTCAATTATTGTCCAAATTATATTTATATTTCACATCTAGACATGTGAAATGTATGAACTATGCCAAAAAAAGTGAAAGAAATTTGGTTTGATTTTTTCGTACTTTTCAGATTTTCTTAGTTTTCATTTAAGGTCCGTGGTCAGGAAAAAAGACAGATTTTTGAAAAATTTAAAAATCTGTCAATTATTGTCCAAATTATTTTTATTTCACATCTAGACATGTGAAATGTATGAACTATGGCAAAAAAAGTGAAAAAAAAATTGGTCTGATTTTTTCGTACATTTCAGATTTTTTTAATTTCCGCGGTCAGGATGAGAGAAAGTTTTTTTTTTACAAATTTCAAAATCTGTCAATTATTGTCCAAATTATATTTATATTTCACATCTAGACATGTGAAATGTATGAACTATGCCAAAAAAAGTGAAAGAAATTTGGTTTGATTTTTTCGTACTTTTCAGATTTTCTTAGTTTTCATTTAAGGTCCGTGGTCAGGAAAAAAGACAGATTTTTGAAGAATTTCAAAATCTGTCAATTATTGTCCAAATTATATTTTTATTTCACATCTAGACATGTGAAATGTATGAACTATGGCAAAAAATTTGAAAAAAAATTGGTTTGATTTTTTCGTACTTTTCAGATTTTCTTAGTTTTCATTTAAGGTCCGTGGTCAGGAAAAAAGACAGATTTTTGAAAAATTTCAAAATCTGTCAATTATTGGCCAAATTATTTTTATTTCACATCTAGACATGTGAAATGTATGAACTATGGCAAAAAAGTGAAAAAAAAATTGGTTTGATTTTTTCGTACTTTTCAGATTTTCTTAGTTTTCATTTAAGGTCCGTGGTCAGGAAAAAAGACAGATTTTTGAAAAATTTCAAAATCTGTCAATTATTGTCAAAATTATTTTTATTTCACATCTAGACATGTGAAATGTATGAACTATGGCAAAAAAAGTGAAAAAAAAATTGGTCTGATTTTTTCGTACTTTTCAGATTTTTTTAATTTCCGCGGTCAGGATGAGAGAAAGTTTTTTTTTTACAAATTTCAAAATCTGTCAATTATTGTCCAAATTATATTTATATTTCACATCTAGACATGTGAAATGTATGAACTATGGCAAAAAATTTGAAAAAAAATTGGTCTGATTTTTTCGTACTTTTCAGATTTTTTTAATTTCCGCGGTCAGGATGAGAGAAAGTTTTTTTTTTACAAATTTCAAAATCTGTCAATTATTGTCCAAATTATATTTATATTTCACATCTAGACATGTGAAATGTATGAACTATGCCAAAAAAAGTGAAAGAAATTTGGTTTGATTTTTTCGTACTTTTCAGATTTTCTTAGTTTTCATTTAAGGTCCGTGGTCAGGAAAAAAGACAGATTTTTGAAAAATTTAAAAATCTGTCAATTATTGTCCAAATTATTTTTATTTCACATCTAGACATGTGAAATGTATGAACTATGGCAAAAAAAGTGAAAAAAAAATTGGTCTGATTTTTTCGTACATTTCAGATTTTTTTAATTTCCGCGGTCAGGATGAGAGAAAGTTTTTTTTTTACAGATTTCAAAATCTGTCAATTATTGTCCAAATTATATTTATATTTCACATCTAGACATGTGAAATGTATGAACTATGGCAAAAAATTTGAAAAAAAATTGGTCTGATTTTTTCGTACTTTTCAGATTTTTTTAATTTCCGCGGTCAGGATGAGAGAAAGTTTTTTTTTTACAAATTTCAAAATCTGTCAATTATTGTCCAAATTATATTTATATTTCACATCTAGACATGTGAAATGTATGAACTATGCCAAAAAAAGTGAAAGAAATTTGGTTTGATTTTTTCGTACTTTTCAGATTTTCTTAGTTTTCATTTAAGGTCCGTGGTCAGGAAAAAAGACAGATTTTTGAAAAATTTAAAAATCTGTCAATTATTGTCCAAATTATATTTATATTTCACATCTAGACATGTGAAATGTATGAACTATGCCAAAAAAAGTGAAAGAAATTTGGTTTGATTTTTTCGTACTTTTCAGATTTTCTTAGTTTTCATTTAAGGTCCGTGGTCAGGAAAAAAGACAGATTTTTGAAAAATTTAAAAATCTGTCAATTATTGTCCAAATTATTTTTATTTCACATCTAGACATGTGAAATGTATGAACTATGGCAAAAAATTTGAAAAAAAAATTGGTTTGATTTTTTCGTACTTTTCAGATTTTCTTAGTTTTCATTTAAGGTCCGTGGTCAGGAAAAAAGACAGATTTTTGAAAAATTTCAAAATCTGTCAATTATTGGCCAAATTATTTTTATTTCACATCTAGACATGTGAAATGTATGAACTATGGCAAAAAAGTGAAAAAAAAATTGGTTTGATTTTTTCGTACTTTTCAGATTTTCTTAGTTTTCATTTAAGGTCCGTGGTCAGGAAAAAAGACAGATTTTTGAAAAATTTCAAAATCTGTCAATTATTGGCCAAATTATTTTTATTTCACATCTAGACATGTGAAATGTATGAACTATGGCAAAAAAAGTGAAAAAAAAATTGGTCTGATTTTTTCGTACTTTTCAGATTTTTTTAATTTCCGCGGTCAGGATGAGAGAAAGTTTTTTTTTTACAAATTTCAAAATCTGTCAATTATTGTCCAAATTATATTTATATTTCACATCTAGACATATGAAATGTATGAACTATGCCAAAAAAAGTGAAAGAAATTTGGTTTGATTTTTTCGTACTTTTCAGATTTTCTTAGTTTTCATTTAAGGTCCGTGGTCAGGAAAAAAGACAGATTTTTGAAAAATTTCAAAATCTGTCAATTATTGTCAAAATTATTTTTATTTCACATCTAGACATGTGAAATGTATGAACTATGGCAAAAAAAGTGAAAAAAAAATTGGTCTGATTTTTTCGTACTTTTCAGATTTTTTTAATTTCCGCGGTCAGGATGAGAGAAAGTTTTTTTTTTACAAATTTCAAAATCTGTCAATTATTGTCCAAATTATATTTATATTTCACATCTAGACATGTGAAATGTATGAACTATGGCAAAAAATTTGAAAAAAAATTGGTCTGATTTTTTCGTACTTTTCAGATTTTTTTAATTTCCGCGGTCAGGATGAGAGAAAGTTTTTTTTTTACAAATTTCAAAATCTGTCAATTATTGTCCAAATTATATTTATATTTCACATCTAGACATGTGAAATGTATGAACTATGCCAAAAAAAGTGAAAGAAATTTGGTTTGATTTTTTCGTACTTTTCAGATTTTCTTAGTTTTCATTTAAGGTCCGTGGTCAGGAAAAAAGACAGATTTTTGAAAAATTTAAAAATCTGTCAATTATTGTCCAAATTATTTTTATTTCACATCTAGACATGTGAAATGTATGAACTATGGCAAAAAAAGTGAAAAAAAAATTGGTCTGATTTTTTCGTACATTTCAGATTTTTTTAATTTCCGCGGTCAGGATGAGAGAAAGTTTTTTTTTTACAGATTTCAAAATCTGTCAATTATTGTCCAAATTATATTTATATTTCACATCTAGACATGTGAAATGTATGAACTATGGCAAAAAATTTGAAAAAAAATTGGTCTGATTTTTTCGTACTCTTCAGATTTTTTTAATTTCCGCGGTCAGGATGAGAGAAAGTTTTTTTTTTACAAATTTCAAAATCTGTCAATTATTGTCCAAATTATATTTATATTTCACATCTAGACATGTGAAATGTATGAACTATGCCAAAAAAAGTGAAAGAAATTTGGTTTGATTTTTTCGTACTTTTCAGATTTTCTTAGTTTTCATTTAAGGTCCGTGGTCAGGAAAAAAGACAGATTTTTTACAAATTTCAAAATCTGTCAATTATTGTCCAAATTATATTTATATTTCACATCTAGACATGTGAAATGTATGAACTATGCCAAAAAAAGTGAAAGAAATTTGGTTTGATTTTTTCGTACTTTTCAGATTTTCTTAGTTTTCATTTAAGGTCCGTGGTCAGGAAAAAAGACAGATTTTTGAAAAATTTAAAAATCTGTCAATTATTGTCCAAATTATTTTTATTTCACATCTAGACATGTGAAATGTATGAACTATGGCAAAAAATTTGAAAAAAAATTGGTTTGATTTTTTCGTACTTTTCAGATTTTCTTAGTTTTCATTTAAGGTCCGTGG
>NW_024582141.1:15000-20000 GCF_018492685.1 Alosa sapidissima | reverse complement strand
ACACACACACACACACGCACACACACACACACACACATACACACGCGCGCGCGCACACAGACACACACAGACAGACACACACACACACACACACACACACACACACACACACACACACACACACACACACACACACACACAAGCACGCACGCACGCACACACACACACACTGAGCTGAGCTGTGTCACGGCACAGGGAGCTGACGGGGCCTCCACAGTGAGCAGGGGGAGAGAGGGGGAGGGAGCAGGGTTAAGCTCCACTCCCTACATATGGAAACAATGGAGTCAACAGCTGTCACCCAAAGTGTGTGTGTGTGTGTGTGTGTGTGTGTGTGTGTGTGTGTGGTGTGTGTGTGTGTGTGTGTTAGAGAGTGGGTGTATGAAGGGGGGTTGGCGGCATTTGCGTGTGTATCTGAGTGTGTGCATGTGTACACGGCTGTGCATATGTGTGTGCATGTGTATCTGAGTGTGTGCATGTGTAGGCAGTAGCGTGTGTACAGAGGTGTGTGTGTGTGTGTGTGTGTGTGTGTGTGTGTCTGAGTGTGTGCATGTGTACAGGTGTGTGTGTGTTTGTGTGTGTGTGTGTCTGAATGTGTACATGTGTACAGGTGTGTGTGTGTGTCTGAGTGTGTCTGAGTGTTTGCATGTGTACAGGGGTGTATGTGTGTGTGCGTGTCTGAGTGTGTGTGTGCACAGGGGTGCCATTTGAGCGAACAAGCCCTTGTGTTTGAGACCAAAATCTAACCCAAGCATGGGTGTTTCACATTAGCCATGTGTGTGTTTGTACCTGCCTGCGTGCGTGTGTGCGTGTGTGCCTGCCTGCTGAATGTGTGTGTGTGTGTGTGTGTGTGTAAGTGTGTGTGTGTGTGCACGCTGAAGAGCTCTGAAAGTGGAAGCAAGTGGTGGGGTTTCAGTAGGATGGGTATGGTGGTGGTGGGTGACACTAACTTTAGATGAAGGAGCAGGGAGCAGTCTGGACCGAGGAACGCTGCCTGTATTGACATTACTCAGAAAATAAGCCACCAGCCAGCAGCAGCCACCCCTACAGCTGATCAGGTCTGCCCCCTGTGCATTCCCACTACAGGGAAACAGTGACAAAAGCTTTACACACTTCATGTCTCTGAACCTACAGCGAGAGATAAGGGGGGGGGGGGGGGGGGGGGTGGAAGAGGAGTGGGGTGACAGCAACAGGAGCATAACAGGAGGGAGTGTGGGGAGAATGCAGGAGAGGGAGAGGGGGAGAGAGAGAGATAGAGAGAGAGAGAGAGAGAGAGAGAGAGAGAGAGAGAGAGAGAGAGAGAGAGAGAGAGGAGAGAGAGAGAGAGAGGGATGTGAGGGAGAGAGTGTGGGGAGAATGCAGAAGAGAGAGAGAGAGAGAGAGAGGGAGAGGGATGTGAGGGAGAGAGTGTGGGGAGAATGCAGAACAGGGAGGAATCATTAACTGAGAGAGGGGTAAAAAAGCAGGTAAACAGAGTGAAGGCAATAAAAAATAATTTGTGGGTTTCTTTTTCTGTTGGGGGAAAAGTAATGCGTGAGAGAGAGGGATAGAGAGAGAGAGGGAGGGAGAGGGAGGAGAGGGAGAGGAGAGACAGTGAGGGAGTGGGGAGGGATGTGTCAGGCTCAAGGCATTACAGGCTTCACATGCAAGTCTATGCAATCGAAACAAATAAAACATTTGAACACTGAGGATAAACAAGTACAGCTTACAGTGTGCTCCAAAAACACTAGAGTGTATGGGCAATGGAAAGGGTGAAGCCGAGATGGTCATCTTCGGCAGGGTTGGATGCTTGGTACACACACACACACACACACCGACACACACCGACACACCGACACACACACAGAGACATGGTCTCAACACTAGACAATCTACATGAAAACAGCTCGCAAGGTGAGCAACAACAGAAACATTTGACAGAGGAAATGTCCAGGTGACTCACAGGGACTCTACAGGTGCCCACAGGGTGTACTCTACGGGTGTTAAAAGAAACAGGGCAGTAATCTATGGGTGCCCACTGAGTGTTATTCTACGGGTGCCCCCTGGGGACATGCGACACAAGCGACGGCTTCCACGTGAGAGCAGCCAAGCTCTGTGGCGGCAGCAGTCCGGTTTGCACGGCTCTCTCACACACACTGATTAGAAAATCCATAATTCATGACCAATCCGGCCCACTGAACAGCCCACTGAGACGGAACACTGGAACGTCCGCTCGGCCGTCTGTGGTGGGGTGGGGTGGGGGGGGGGCGCTCTGGGAGTTCTGGTCGCCCCTGAGGGGGAGGTGGGCGGAGGGTCAACCGAGGGGGGGAGGGGGTAGAGGGGGTGGTGGAGAGGTGACCCTTTGGGAGACAGTGCCCCCTGCAATTGACCCCGCGTCTCTACGCCGACGTTCGGCTGCACACGCCGCGCCGGTGGAGCTAATCGCTTAGTTACCCTCCGGCCTGTCAATCAAACTCCCCCGGGTGGCAGCGGAGAGGGGAGGGGGGGGAGGGGGACTGGGCTCCAGCGAGCGCACTCAGAGCCATTAATATTCACAGGCAGGAAGGTGGGGAGTGTGTGTGTGTGTGTGTGGGGCGGGGGGGACTCGACAGCTCCAGAAGGAGAAGGGGGTGGGGGGTTGTGGGGTGTGTGTGTGTGTGTGTGTGTGTGTGTGTGGGGGGGGGGGTGCACCAGGGGAAGTGAGCGCTGAGCCTCGTCTCCCTCCTGAGCTATTAGTCACCTCCTGACAGGCACTACACGGTCACACGCCGGCATCTGCACAGAGACACGCACACACATGCCCACACACTCACACACACACACATGGAACAACAGCGCAATGACACACACGCATAGACACACTCATACGGAATACGAAACGGAACAGAGGGAAAAAGGAAAGCATAAGTGCATACGTATGAATGCATAAACAAACAGGCTGTTCAGAAAGCACACTAGAGAGCAGCGGCACCGACACACTCAAACATGCACATGCTCAGAAACAATGCTGAGGACGTGCACAGAAACACCGTCACAGTTCAGCTGTGTTAGTACCAAAGAACAGCCAAGAACTACCAAAGCTATACGGACATTTTAAAAATCATATTTTTATGCAAAACCACAGCTCAGATCTGGTGTTTCACAGCAGACACCAAGTGAATGGAGCAAAGTAACCTCAGACACTCAGATGTGCGCAGCTACCAGACCAGAACTTTCCAGGACAAACATCCACACACACACACATACGCACGCACGCACGCACACACACACACACACACACACACACACACACACACACACACACACACACACGAGCATACGGCAGCGCAGCGGGAGGAATGATGACATCAGTGTCACGGCAGGCCCTCTGGCAGAAGCCACTTTGGCTCCGTGCGGGTGGCGGTACGAGGAAACACCGCGCACGACTCACTGATAGGGAAGCCTCCTCCGCAGGAATCTATGAGTCCCACAGGCAGAATTTTAGCAAAGCCGAGCCAGTGTGTGTTTGTGTGTGTGTGTGTGTGTGTGTGTGTGTGTGTGTGTGTGTGTGTGTGTGTGTGTGAGAATGTGTGAATGTGTGTGTGTGTGTGTGTGTGTGTGTGTGAGAAGCAGACATAGATGCAGACACAGACCATGGAGGCAAGCCAGGGATATTAAGGGAAACATACCAGTACTCACTTCTTGAGCCTATTAACCCTTAAAGGAGTACCGTCACACCGGTGTGACGGGAATGTTGAGAAATTAACATTCTAAAGAATATCTGGGTTCATTGGATTCAACATAGAATTTTAGAACCTTCAATTGTTGCGGAACTTAGAATGTTCAAAAACCTACACCTTTAAGGGTTAAATAGCTAACCTAAAGAAACAATATGTTCAAAAGTAACTGACCAGGCTGTACACGTGCTCCTGAAATGTTGATGCTGAAATGGAAATGTAAGATGTAAACAACGAACAAATAGATGTGCTTATATTTGTCAACAACAACAACATATGTTCACACAATCACTGACCATCAATCTGTCAAGTATGTTCACTGGATTTGATCATTTGTGCATTTGTAGCCCTGGATAGACAAGCACAATGCAATGCCTTATCCTTGGCAGGGATTTTGGGATTACCCTAAACATCGCAGAAATCCCCAAATCTCCTGTGGGATAATCCAACAGACAATTGAATTTTGCATAAAAAACGATAGTTGGAAATGATAACAGAGTGACTTGGAATTGAGGAACAGAAAACACAATGAACATGAAAAATATGTCCATATACATTCAACGGTTATCTAGATGAATGAAACGTGATCTTTTCTCCATGAAAGTTCTTGAGAGAAGATATGACACAGCACTTATGGAAGCACAAACCGCAGAGCTTGTGATAACACGTACTGAAAGAGTAGACCCCATTAAGACCGCAAACGTGGCAGCTGCGTGTCTTGTCATTTCACCGGCCATGTTCACAGGTTAGAGCGTGCGCACCAACTGTGTGACACGGATGTCTCAGGCGCGGCTCGAGCTGTGTTGAAAACGTGTGCTTGCTAGAAACCAGCACTTATTTTTCACGTGACACACAAGCGTGTTGGAAGCATTTCCATTCAAAACAGACAATGAAGAGATGTTTTAATAGGCAGACTGGCCACAGCAGCTGTTTCTGGTATAAATGTACATATAAAATCCAACGCAGACATGGAACAGACACGCAACGCACGTGTCACGTGGGCGATCCTCAGTGAAAGCAAGAGACAGGGAAAGAAGAGAACAGGAGGAAGGTAGGGTTTTGAGAAAGAGGATGTCATATTGCAGGGATCACTTGGAGTTCGTTTTCACTTCACAAGGAAAGGAGTGTGAGGATGACAGAGTGAGAGAGGATGTCAGAGAGATAGAGAAATGATGTAAAAAAGGCAGACAGAGAGGGTATCACTGTTCTCAATGAGAATTGGGCATACCACAGATTTCTGTTTGAGGGCCTTTCCTATTTTTCAGTGAATTCTTTCTACCACAAATGTGTAAGAAAACAACTGTACAC
>NW_024582141.1:5000-10000 GCF_018492685.1 Alosa sapidissima | reverse complement strand
ATCATCATAAAGCATGTTCTGAATGCCTTTAAAAAAAATCTGATACCGCATTGATCACAGAATCCAGTTTACCCACATCTTATTTTACCTTAGTCATTAGGCTACACGTATTCGACATATTCCAATTAGTCGGGGAATTGCGGGCTGTCTCCTTTGGTCAACTGACTGTTTTTCCTTTTCAGGAGATAATTATAATTGATCAAACCCACGTCACAGTATGTGCTTTGGCTGCTTGGTAGGATGATGGTCTAACTAGGCTACACCCATGAGTGCAGGCAGCTATTTCTCACCTCTGCTCCCAATAATAAGAGGAATTTGAGACGTGTGAAAAGCGGCCCTGGACATAATGCAATGTGTCAGCGCTACCGAGAGCCATTAGTGAAATGTTGCGCTTAACTCCACAGATATTGCACACAGAAAGCCTTTGGACAGGCTATGGGGAAGAGCAGGCTGAGCAGATCCATGAAGTCTTTTTTTTCTTTTTAACTCTCAAATATTTTTTTCTAGTAATGAACAATCGGCCACCACACCCTCACACCACCAGGCTGTGGCTCCCGCAAATAGCCATTTTCTATTGCCTGCATTAGCCTACTGTATGGGATAAAAAGTCACACACAAATCAGTGTGGGTTGGATTTAGCAAATTAACAGGTCAGGCTGTGTGTGCCCCCCTCCTCTCTCTTTATCACACAAACACACAGACACACACACTGACGCGCGGTCTGGTGCGCTCCTGGACAAATGCAAAATAGACCCTGTAAAACAAAGGTGTACAGGATGAGTGCGTCTTGCCTGCCTTTCAGCCAACCCCCCCCCCCCCCCCTTCCCATGGGAAAGAGCGGAGGCCAATTACAAGAGCTGCCGCGTGACCTTTAATACGCATATCATCCGCGGCAAAAGTGTGTCCGCCCGTGATGAACGGCAGCAAGTGACGTGGCGAGCGGAGGAAGAGGAAGCCGGCGATAATGGTGTGTCGATCGTTAGTGTCTCATTAGGGCGCGTGGTATTGGAGGTATTAAGCTGCAGTTAAGCGTGCCCCCACCCTTCCCCCATTCACTTCTCGCTCGCTCTCTCGCGACAGCAGAGCCGCGGTAGGGATATGAGAGAGGGAGAAAAAGAGGAAGAGAGAGAGAGAGAGAGAGAGAGAGCGAGAGAGAGAGAGAGACTGCCTCGGCAGCAGCAACCAGAATCCTTGGACACGGTGATATTAGTATTCGCAGACAGCACTCCCCCTCCGTGCCGGAATTAATTTCCCAGCGTTCGTGCGTGTGTGCGGGCCGGCGCGCGTTTGTGTGTGTGATGGAGGGCGGAGGGAGGGAGGGAGCTTGGGTGTAGTAGGCCTGCTCTGCTGAATGTGCCGTGCCATGATGCTAGCCTTCAGAATGTTCTCACATTTCTGTACTCAAGCGGATTTAACAAGACTTAAATTGAGCCAATAATTATTTTAGGCTATAACGTAGCCTACTCAATATATGTAGAAGTAGAAAATGCTGCTAAAACTATTCCATTACACTGGCGATGCTTTAGAATCCCTCTTTTCGTGTACTGCAAACACCTTTGTATTCACAATGCCTCTTCTGTTTCCTGTTTTTTCCTCCCTTTGATTTTGATGTATGCAGTGTCTGAGTCAGCTGGCCTCCGTGGGGGCGAGTGCTTTTATTGCACTCTCCCTGTCTCCGGTCCGGGAAGCCCTCCGGACTGGGAATTATTCATTTCGCTGACGAGCTAGCGAGGAGCGGGTTTGTGCGGCGCACCGGGCCCTGGTGCTGTCGGGGCTTTGCGGTGATTGAGGACCTCCGCCGGATCTGCAGACTGTCGCCTAATTAATTGATCGATTCTGCACGTGTGGAGAAGGTGGCTTGTCATTTATGCTAGGCAGGGGCGCGCTAATTGAGATTCCGTGTATAGAGTCGATTTATTTCGTTATTTACCACCACCCCAACCATTTGTTTGCAACTGTGAAGAGTTTACTTAAGCTTTGGGTTTGCCTTTGGAGAGAGAGAGAGAGAGAGAGAATATTTAAATAGGTTTGCGCGCGCGCATGTGTGTGTGGGTGTGTGTGTTTATTTAAAAGAGGCCAAATTATCAGTATAAACACGAAAAATCTCAGTTCTTGTTCGGAAGCACCAATATTAAGCGCATTCTGCCGTCTGTACTGTTCGCTCGTTGAAGTCTGGAGAGTCAGCCTTCAAGATTAACCATCAAGATTTTCTCCCTCGTTTTCATATTCCCTTTTCTTTGTAAGGTGCTGCGTGTCGTGCCGCCGAGTCTTAAAAGCGACTCTGCCGCCTCAGTGATTTCTCTCTCCTGCGGCAGTCGAAGCGCTTCGCAGCCGAGCCTGTTGGAAAAGAGCCTCTCGGATCGTTTCTCACCCGCCCGCCCTTCCTCCTCCGCCGCCGCCGCCTCCTCCCCCATGCACCCCCCCCTTACCGCCCTCCCTGCCTTCAGCTCCTTCCCCCCACCACCAGGGAAATCCATCAGCGCTCCAGGAAGATCGGGCCCCCACTCTGGCTCGGCGCGCTGCAGACGGATAAAAGCGGAGAATTACAAAGGCAGCGCGATTGTGCGGAGAGGCTGGGGCGCGGGTTTCAGATCAGCGTTCAAAGGCCCGGCAGCGCAGCCGCGTCAGGCGGAGAACACAGAACACAGGCTCAGGGGGAGACAATCATGCCGTCAATCAAAGGCGGACCCACGCACCAGAAAAACCAAACCGTTTGCACCGCCCCGTGGGGGAGCAGGTACGTTCATTAAACAGACTGATTACCCTCAAAGACGGAGCACCCCTCCTCTCCACGTCGGTATGGGCTAGAAAAAAAACACCGGGCAAATTAGAGATCGGAAATTAAATTTGAACTCATTCACATGGAGCGGCAAGGATGCATAAGCGGACACACACACACACACACACTTAAAAAGAAAGTGAAAGGCTTTTAATCAGACCGGCCAAATTTGCCTAAGCATGTGACTGCGATCTCTTCTTACCAGTTAAGCTGACTTTGGTGTCAGCATTTTGAGAGAGAGGAATTTTTAGAGAAATTTGGACAGCACATACTGTCTATTGGCATAGTCCTTGTTCCCCTCCTTTCCGAAGGTAAAGTCATATAGACATGGGAATTATACCATCAGAACTCTGCAGAGTAGGCCTATTTCCAAATAGAGCATTCTGAGTGTCTGTCTACATTTGACAATTCCGGCGCATAATGAACCTAGGGGTTAATAACACATGTGTAGGCTACCGAGTTCGACCGTTCGCTGGGATTTGTTTTCATGCTAGTCGAATGTGACCAGTTTTATTGCAACCCGCTTATTTAAGGTAGCCTTCGGGCACACTTACAGTAAAAAGAAATCGCTATTTCTATACCACTAACAAGGCTCAAATTAGCACCACACTGGTAGCATAATGAGGGTCTCTACATGTAAACCGAAGCATTGAGAACTTTGTAAGTGTACAGGCAGTTTATTAAAAATAAACACATTACCATTCACGTCTGGTTCACATAGCCTATATACAGGCGCCTTGGGAAAACAGAACTCTCTGGGATGTCAAGTGAATCTCGTGTGAAACGTTGTTGCCGAAAGAAAGCACTGAGTCAAGTCAAGTCACATTTATTTATAAAGCCATTTAAAAACAACAACAGCTGACCAAAGTGCTGGGGGATAGTCCATCAACCTAGCTAATGAAGGCTGCGCTTAACAGAAATAGCCTGGCTTGAACTAGCGTAGACTTTCACTTGGGGCTGAAGCCGTTCCATTTACTCAAGTTAGCGGCATCTTGGCCTCGTTTATTCAAGCGAGGTCTTCCTCTCTGCTTGTGCACGAGGTAGAAAAGTAGACCAAAACAGTAGATTGACGAAAAGACGATATATGTCGTAAAATTAAGACAATAC
This sequence comes from Alosa sapidissima, assembly GCF_018492685.1. Taxonomy (NCBI): domain Eukaryota; kingdom Metazoa; phylum Chordata; class Actinopteri; order Clupeiformes; family Clupeidae; genus Alosa; species Alosa sapidissima. The sequence continues at coordinate 6,114 of NW_024582141.1, read as the reverse complement.
TAGACGATTTCTGTTCGATAGATGCAAGCGCCATCTACAGGATTTTCATCGAAAGTCATCAAATTTAACATCGAGAGAAAAAAATAGATTGCCTACAGAAATTGGAGAATAATGAAAGCATAGGCCTACATTTAAAATAACAATGCTAATGGTTTGAAATCAATTGCGAGTTTGATTGGCTTCACTCTTGGACACATCTAGACTATACAGTCTATGCTTGAACAAAACGAGTGAATGAATAAATAGTAGCCTATAAACTCAAAAACAACTTTGGCATATATTCAAAACTATCTATAGCCTACGTTCTTATATTAAAAGAGTTCACTCCAAATTATTGTCTAGGTGTAGGTGGTCATAAAATAAATTAGTATCAACATAATAGCCTATTGTCTCCCATAAGTCCCAAAGTGTTTGAAATAAAATTATCTGAAATGCAATGGCTTTCAATTCAATTCAATTGATGCCTAGTATAAACTAACTATTTAATCTGTGTAGCACACAGTTGATTTGACATGCATGAACAATCGTCGACTCATGAAGCAGTTTTAATTATTAGCTGCCTAGGCTACAGAATAATTATCGTTTGGCTTGCATCAGATAGCCTATAATATAGCCCGCAAAGCTGTCACTGAACAGCCTACCTAATGTGCATGACCCTTTATCAGCAGTAGACATATGTCTTTCATCAAAGATTATATCTAAAAATGCCATTATCAAGGTGATAAGCAATGTAGCCTTCATACTTCGTATGGGAAGCGAACCTGCGAACACGCAAGAAAGTAATTCCTTTCCTATGCCGTCTCGCTGCACGTTACAGCACCACCGAACGTAAGTGACGCAGAGTAGCACGATTCCTAGAACCACACACATGTGAAGTTAAAACATTTTTAATCGTATAATATTCATACATTCTTTGGAGCTAGTGAATGTGTAAATCCATGCTTGGTGCACTGTCGGAAAAAAACATTTAGGCCTACTTCTATTTTTGAAGTTATAGGCTACAGGTGACGAGAGCGCAGGTTGACGGAACCATCTTTTTGGACTCGTTTTCCGACTGATTGTTTTTTTTTTTTTGCAACACAGCTTAATTTAGCTTGAAAGTTAACCAGCTACG
>NW_024582140.1:15000-17500 GCF_018492685.1 Alosa sapidissima | reverse complement strand
GTGTGTGTGTGTGTGTGTGTGTGTGCATGCATCCATCTGTCTGTGAGTTCAGCCCTGGAGGCTCTTGAGCTGCTGGGATGAAATATGCATGCTGTGGCTGGAGCTAACTGACCAGGGGGATCAGCATGGGCGGCCAGCTACTGGCCCGGTAGTGCAGCACAACTGCCTGCTGGGAAGGCGTTGTGATCGCCATGGGGAAGCAGGTGGACAGCTCCCCCTCTATTCCCTCACTTCTGTTTGCCAGTCACTTCCTGCCAAAGAAAAGGGCACTCCAGCCTCTCCCTGAATACAGAGCAATTAGGCTGCACAGAGCCAGCTGAGTGAGTGACTGAGTGAATGATTTATTAACAGTTAATAAAGGTATTATTAACACTTAATTACTGCCTGATAATGGCTAAGTGGATGCTACAGAGTTTTTAATGAGTTTTTAAAGTTTTTCTTAGTCGCATTTATCGATTCATCATTAATATTTGTATAACAGTTAGTACATTTTTCAAAACAATGAAAGCAAACTGCACTGCATAGTAGATTACCTGCAAAAGGATATGTCTTGCTCAAAATGCTTTGTTTATGCCTCAAAAGCAAATGTTTATACCAATGAAACTGTCAGTGCAATCAAAAAGTCCTGACGCCATTGTTTATGTCAAGATAGTCAAACTGGTTTGTCTTCTTGTCAATATGACAGTTCTCTCTGTAGGTATTTTCTAATGAACAATGTACAAAGCAGCACTATTTTCTATTTCAAGACTACAAAGTTACACATTATTGTGTGTAAAGGGGGTTAATTGCAAAACAGTGGATATGTAAAAAGTGATTTGTTGTTGACAGACATTGTGACAGTATAAAGAAAACAAAGGCTTTTACATCATTGTGCAAATTAAATTGCCAATATGCAGTAAAACACATCTTGGTCAGAGCTGTGCACAGTACATCTTTCTATACATCCTAACGTACATCCTCACATATATACATATATGCTGGACAGACTTTGACAACTAGTTATGACAGCTAGTTCAACACATTTGTAATGATGCAAGCGATAAAATAAGGCCTTTTATTGGGTAGGACTATTCAGCAGGGAACCAGTATAGTGCATTTTGACCAGCATGCCATTAGCAATTCAAAATTAGCAGACACAATCAGTTGCATGAATGTACTAAACTAAAGTGTTGCTATTTGTTCAAGATGGGGAGAAACTACAGTACTTTAATGATGTGCACAAGTGATAAGATGATATGGAGTTTGAACAAAAAGTTTAGCAAATTTCAGTTTTGATCTGAGAAATGTGCCAAAGCAACTGAGAAAAAAAATATTATTTGCAAAGGTTTAATAATGCATTAATATTTATCTGTTCATTATTTGTTCATATGAAGTAAGCAATGTGTTTTTTAAGGATTTATAAATATCACTAATATAAATAGTGATGCAAGAGAAGGTGAGAGATGAGAGCTGACATCTTAGAAAACCGATTCTCGTTAGATGCTGTGTTGCATGGTGGGTCCAATGTCTGCTACTCACCTTGAATATTGAAGAGGGATGGGAGTCTCAGGGAGTCAGTCTAGGTCAACAGTGTCCTAACATTCAGTAGGGCATCTCTTTGTGTGTGTGTGTGTCTGTGTGTGTGTGTGTGTGTGTGTGTGTGTGTGTGTGTGTGTGTGTGTGTGTGTGTGTGTGTGTGAGTGTGTGTGTGTGTATCCGTGTGTGCATGTGTGTTTTTGTGTGTGTGTGTGTGCCTGCAATAGAAAAGAGATAGATTCTCTTTAATTAAGCATTGGTGACCGCAGGGCAGGCATTTGTATCAGCTCTCTCACACACACACACACACACTCTCTCTCTCACACACACACACACACACACACACACACACACTGAGCTTATTAATGAGTCAGGCGGTGTCATTGACGGCACACTGGCCCTGTTTTAAGCACCGCTGCGTCAGACCCCCCGTCTCCGTGGTGACCTGTCATTGATATGACCCTGCAGTGCGGGCGCCTGTGAGATTCCCTCAGCTGATGGTCTGTCTAAATGGATGACATAATGGATGACACTGACGCTAATGCTGATGGGCTGCAACAAGCTCACTCTATAAGACATATCCTTGTCTATGTTCATGTGTATAATGTGTACCTAATTGAATTGGGAGTAGGAGAGTGCTAAGATCTTTGGTATGCATGCTATAGATTTGGCATACATGGTATACATGGTCTAGACTTGGACAAACATTAAACTTGCCCCAATTGATCCCATTGATCATTCATTGCTCATTTTTAGAAATGCCTATACTGACTTCCCCATATAGTAATGTTTTAAAAAAAAAAAAAAATTCTGTTTGTGTTTTCTTGCTGGTTTGTTCGCCTGTTCAAATTCAAACAGTGCAAACACGTAGAGATATTTGCGGTGAACTCACATGCTGGCTTGGTCAAACATAAAAGACCACATCCTTTTTGCAAGAATCCTAATGATTGCTCATTATGCAAACTGTATTGACCTTCCCGATTTG
>NW_024582140.1:0-5000 GCF_018492685.1 Alosa sapidissima | reverse complement strand
TGATCCTCCATATGTAAAGGACTATCTGGGTCTTAATAATCTTTGTGTTAGCATTTCCTGTCCTCACATGTTACCGTGACATCAGGGTTTTATTGTGGTGAGTGCTGTGCTTGTTTGGCCCTGAACTGACACTACACACACACACACACATACACACACATACACACACACACACACACACACACACACACACAAACACACACACACACACTATACACACACAGACACACACACACACACAAACACAGAAACAGGCCTGTTAATGGGTTTTGGCTGAACATTGAAAAGAATGACAAATTCTCAGAGTTTCTGTCCTCTTTCCCACTCAATGGCCCTCCAGTTTGTGTGTGTGTGTGTGTGTGTGTGTGTTTCTATTATGTTCGCGTGAGGACTGCATGTCAAGTATTGTGTCCAGATGAATGAGAAAGCTTCTTTGAGTTCAGTAAGTATGCTCTGAGGAGTATATGTGTCTGTGTGTGTGTGTGTGTGTGTGTGTGTGTGTGTGGTGTGTGTGTGTGTGTGTGTGTGTGTGTGTGTCTGTAGGAATATGAAAATGGAAAAACGACTGAAGAAACAAGAGGGGTTTGGAAGAAACAGACAGAATGAAACATATTCACAGGGTGCTAGAGAGAAGAGGCAAAGTGAATCGAAGAGCAAAAGAAAAAGATGCAGCCAAATACAGAATATGATAGAGGGAGTGAGAGAGGACTGGATGGAAAGAGGATGTGTGAGGAAGAAGAAGAGGAAGAATTTCAGAGAAAGAGAGAGGGATAGAGAGAGAGAAAGAGAGAGGGATAGAGAGAGAGAGAGGGAGAAAGCAGGGCTGAGAGGTAGAGAGCTGGAGCCAGTAGATGTATTATCCACTATCGATTTCCAATGCCATAAAAACCCTGCAGAGGACAGAGCAGCCCCACAGTATTTATGAGGAGACCACTGCACATGGCTCACCCGCAGAAGAACGAGGGAGAGAGAGAGGGAGAGAGAGAGAGAGAGGGGGGGGGGGGGGTGGTAGAAAGGAAGGGGAAATAAATTAATTTCCACTAATCCAGTACCGCTGCCATGAAGAAGAAGAAGACTAGTTAACCAGCATTACCAGCATTGCCAAATAGACAAATAGCTTCTGTGCTTCTTGCTTCACTGTATATACCCTTTCAACAATAAAAACAAAAACAATGCTTGAACATTCTATTTGGGCCCCAATCTACTTCCTCTGCATTAAGATAACATATGGAATGTTAAAACGGAAGCCTTGTGGGGCCAACTATGATGCTGATAATGGAACTCTCTTGAAAGGGTCTTCAATGATCAAGCATTCACGCATATTTTACTTTAGTATAAGTATAGTATAAGTATACTCTTTTGATCCTGTGAGGGAAATTTGGTCTCTGCATTTATCCCAATCCGTGAATTAGTGAAACACACTCAGCACACAGTGAACACACAGTGAGGTGAAACACACACTAATCCCGGCGCAGTGAGCTGCCTGCAACAACAGCGGCGCTCGGGGAGCAGTGAGGGGTTAGGTGCCTTGCTCAAGGGCACTTCAGCCATGCCTACTGGTCGGGGTTTCGAACTGGCAACCCTCCGGTTACAAGTCCGGAGCACTAACCAGTAGGCCACGGCTGCCCCCGTGCATTGAGCACCACTGGCTGGGCTCTACTCTATGAAGGCGTACTAAGCTGAGCTATTATTTCCAAAGTCAAACCGTCAAGCACCTCCTCTGGGAGGTCTAGTCTGCAGTGACCAGGTCGTAAGCTGTCTGCCGTAGCTGATATTACCCGAGCCTGACTATGCACGAGGTGAAGACCGGCGCTGAGGCCAAGACGGATCCCCCTCGCCGCTCACTGCCCGTGATGGAAGTCAGATGTTCAAGCTCTGTTCGGCCCCTAGGGAGGAAGAGGAGCGCGCTGTAAGTGAGAAGCCCGTTTTAGAGCCACTGTTGAAGGGAGAGTGGGAGGTGGAGGGTGGGGGTGGGGGTGGGGGGGTTCAATGGGACTGGAGGTTTCTTCTGTCGGCTAACGGACTTGACAGGGCCTTGATGTGGCCGCTGGCTGATGGGTGCGATTGGTGGTGGTAGAGGCAGCAGAGGCAGCAGCAGCAGCACGGGCTGGAGTTAATATGGCTGCAGGCAGCAGGCCAGGCTCAAGCAGACGCTCTCTCTCTCTCTCTCTCTCTCACTCTCTCCTTCCCTCCTTTTCTTTCTCTCTCTACTACAGAGAGAGAGAGAGAGGGAAGGAGAGAGTGAAAGAATAATAGAGAGGCTGACAGAGAGATAGAGAATGAAAGAGAGAAGAGGACACAAAGTAGACAGATGGAAGAGATAGTGTGACGGGGCTGAGGAGCAGAAGTGAGAGGAAGATAGAGAGAGGAGAGGAGAGGAGAGGAGAAGAGCAGAAGTGAGAGGAGGATAGAGAGAGGAGAGGAGAGGAGAGAAGAGGAAGTAAAAGAAACAGAGAGAGAGAGTGCGGAGAAGAGAGGAAGGCAGCAAGGGACAGGCTGACAGAAAGAGAGGGAGAGAGAGAGGGAGAAAGAGAAGAGAAGGACCAAGGAAGTAAAAGAAAGGAGAGGAAGTAACAGAAACAGAGAGAGAGAGCAGAGGAGAGAGGAAGACAGCAAGGTACAGGCTAACAGAAATAGAAGGAGAGAGAGAGAGAGAGAGAGGAAGAGAAGAGAGGGATCAACCCTCTCCCTCATCATCGGTCCCCCCATCCTCCGACTGTCACGCGTCTTCCTCTGGCGACCGCGTCTTCATAAAGGCTAATTAACGGGGATCGGACATCAAGTGTTCGGCCACGACAACATCAATCAATCACTGTCGCCGCTGCTCGCCAACCCACTGGTCTTGCTCTCCCTCCGCACGACCCCCCCTGCCTGCACCCGCCCTGCCCGCCGCCCTGCAAAGGTTAATTGTATTCATTACAGACAGAGCGAATGAGAGAGAGAGAGAGAGAGGAAACTCTTTTAAAGTCATCCAGAAGGTTCCGACTATAGACTGTGGTTAGGTACTTCCCTGTAGGCCTCTGCAAGGTTAGCAACAGCGTGCCAAATGCCGCCCGCAAACTGCCCCCTCTCCCCCGATTTATTCAAATTCAAACAAGCTAGCACAGCCATAGAGCAACGTTGCCAACCCAGTCGGTAGACATTACAATACTGCATGAGATAGATACATAACAGTGACCGTGTTATTGTGTTGATAATAAGTGGATTAAGATAAGAAGAATAAGTCATTAATTCATTAATATATTATTACGTATCTCCCTTTCTTGATGGACCCCCTTTCTGTTTGTCTTTCTCACTCTGTTTTTCCTTTGGTTTCATTGCGTTTCGCTTCGGATATTTGACCATAAAAGCCTCAGTCGGTTAGAAAACTATTTTTCATGTGTATATACAGTATTAGAATGCACAAAGAAAGAAAGGCATGTGCACACCCACATACACTCTCACACACACACACACACACACACACACACACACACACACACACACACACACACACACACACACACACACACACACACACACACACACACAGACATGCCCACACACTCACACACACACACATACACACACACACACAAACACACTGACATGCCCATCACAGTGTCTTCTCGTAATTAGTCCATTAGCGATAATAGACTTCACACACGCAATCACACACACTTGGTTGCGTGCACCGTGCGGCCTCTCTCGCGGTTCGCTGCTAATATTGTTTGATACTTCATTACGGCGAGGTAATGATGGAGATCAGGGGCCCCTCTCCCCTTCCCACCCTCAACCCTCTCCCATCCACCTCCCCTACGCACGCGTCTCCTGTCAATCAAATGCCTGTGTGCACATGCACATGCACATGCACGCACGCACACACACACACACATATGCACACACACACACGCACTCTCACACATACACATATGCACACACACACACACACACACACACACACACACACACACACACACACACACACACCACACACGCATGCGTGCAAACACTCACTCTTCCTCATTATCCCTCCCTCTCCATCACTTCCTCTCTTTCTCTTTCTCTCCATCATTCATCACTCTCTCTCAAACCCTCACCTGCTCCTTCAATCTCTCTCTCTCTCTCTCTCTCTCTCTCTCTCTCTCTCTCTCTCTCTCTCTCTCTCTCTCTCTCTCTCTCTCTCTCTCTCTCTCTCTCTCTCTCAGTGTACAATATTGCCAAAGCATTAAAAAGGGTAAAATATTTAATAGTAGCAATAATGCTAACATTAATAATAAAGATTATAATGATAATGAAAGAAGAAAATTGAAATGAATCTCTCTCTCTCTCTCTCTCTCTCTCTCTCTCTCTCTCTCTCTCTCTCTCTCTCTCTCTCTCTCTCACACACTCTCTCACTCTCTCCATCAATCTCCATCCCCTTGCCCCCCCTCCTCTCTCACTAATGCTTATGCCAATGGCTCATTGGGGGCATCACGTGCCAGTGGGAATTAGGTGGTCAAACATGATAAAGCACCCATGCCAACATTACGCCCCACCACTGGAAGGCAACCTGTACTGAAAGAGAGAAAGAGGGAGAGAGAGAGAAGGAGAGAGACAGATAGAGAGAGAGAGAGAGAGGGAGGGAAAAATAATGTTTCAGACTGATGTTATTCTCGGTATATCAAGATGATATCAGTACACACATACACACACACACACACTCCGGATGTGTGGCGATCCATTCCTTGCTGAGGAGCGAGATGAGATGAGCTGAGCTGAGATGAGATGAGAGGGAGATGAAGGTGAGGAGAGCAGGCTCATTAGCTCATTAGCAACATCTCATCCCCTCCTTATCCTTCTAACCTTTCAGCCACAGAAACCACTCCATGAATAATTAACCACCTGATCAGTTATGCACCAGCGCATTGGCGCTTTAAATATATATTTGGGGCTATTTATAATTGAAAAGCACCTCTTGTCTATCAAGCCAGATAATTTTTGACGCCTTGGGGGATTTTGGATCTCGATGTTGTACTGGC
>NW_024582139.1:15000-23679 GCF_018492685.1 Alosa sapidissima | reverse complement strand
AATGTAGTAGCTCTGTTTCTATTTTACTTTCCTGGCAGTGGTGGCATAGCCTGGCCTCTCTTGGTAACCAGGTCTGTTTCCTTCTACCTATTTCAATGTTCAGATTGTGCTCGCTGAGTCTGTACATAGTCAATATTTTGGACAATTTTGTGTCTTTGAGAGTTTTTAGGTATGGGGCCAATTGATATTTGTGATTAATTGCACCCCTCTCTCTCTCTCTCTCTCTCTCTCTCTCAAGAATCCATCGCTCGTTGTTGTGGCTCTAGGCCGTGGCAAACGATCTCTAATTAAACCAAAGATGAACTGTCTGCCTGGGATTCTGGTGAGGCCCAGAAAGTGAAAGAGGGCCGGAGTGTGTGTGTGTGTGTGTGTGTGTGTATGGTGTGTGGGGTGGGGGTTGGTCTGAAGAGAAGGTCTTGTGTAATAGGTTAAGCGGGTGTGCATCTCTCACCATCTTTCTAAAACTCATACATGCACACACACACACACACACACACACACACACACACGCACGCACACACACACACACACACACACACACACACACACACACACACACACACACACACGCTCGCACAAACACCCCTGATTAGCCTTGCTGCAGACACACACAAGAAAGGATGAACTGAACTCCCTGTGACAGCACCGAGAGATAGAAAGAGAGACGACACAACTATGGCTTGATGGCTAGTCTGAGGTGAAGAGATAAACAGATACAGTAGATCAAGAAAGAGAGAGAGAGCGAGAGAGAGAAGAGAGAAGAGAGAGAAGGAACAGAGGATTGTGAGAGATGGAGAGAGCTGGGGGGACAGACTACCCAGATTAAAAGAGAAAGAGTGATAGATAATGGCATGGATAGTGAGGTAAGAGGAGTGTGCAAGAGGTAAAATGAGACAGATTGATAGAGTAAAGGAGAGAGATAGAAAAAGAAGGGGATAAGATGAAATGAGATAGAGAGAGAGAGAGAGAGAGAGAGAGAGAGAGAGAGAGAGAGAGAGAGAGAGAGAGAAGGTGAAAAGGGTGAGATATGAAATCAGCTGGCAAGATGAAAAGAGATAGCGAGAGAGGAGAGAGAGACAGAGAGAGAGAGAGAGAGAGAGAGGAAAGAAGAGGAAAATGCTTCTGCTCTTTCTTTTATTCATGCAGTGTTCCAAGGATGGAAATAGGGAAGAGGAGAGGAGAGAGAGAAGACAGAGAGAGAGAAAGAGGAAAGGAGAGAGAGAGAACACAGAGAGAGAGAGAGAAAGTGCTTGATATAGTGTGGGCGACCCAATGGAAGAACATGAACAATAAGACATGCTGAAACTGACGGACAGACAAACCAAACAGAGAGGTTAACTTAACTTAACGTTGCTTAACTGTTATGTCTTACTTAATTTCCAGTTCTGTTAAACATTCATTTATTTATGTACATGTAATTGAGCTTTGGCAATAATGTAATTGAAACGTTCATGCCAATAAAGCTTCTTGAATTGAATTCAATTGAGAGAGAGAGAGAGAGAGAGAGAGAGAGAGAGAGAGAGAGAGAGAGAGAGAGAGAGAGAGAGAGAGAGAGAGACAGCCAGATGCAGAAAGAAGGAAGCAGCCCAATCTCCTCTAATGAATTGAGGAGCTGTTAGTTTACTTTGTGAGTAGTGCAGGGTGAGTCTCTGCTTCACAAAAAGGCCAAACGATGAATCCACATGCACAGACCACTCTCACAAGATGTCACTCAACACAATAACACAACCGTTACATGCTGCTATCAGATTTTCTAGAGAAAAGAAAGAGAGCATATGAAGAAAGATCTAGAAAAAGATGACATGAGGGCTGAGGGTTAGTCTTCACAGAACAGAGAAAGAGTTTGATAAGGCCGTGGTTGACTGGCCACAGCTCTATCTTTGCAGCGATCAGGAAGGTACAAGTAGAGACTGGGCCGTGGAACTGGGTCAATGCAAAATAGCCTTCAGAGTTGTCTAGTTGCATGACTTACAATGAGAAAAGTACAATACAATTTGAATGTGCAAATGAATGGACAAATACAGCATTGCCATTTGCATTTCAGTGGGAGTACAGGTAAACTCGTTAACTCTGAAACAATTGGGCTCAGTGTTAGCTGATAAAATCAGTTAGCTGATGTTTTGAAGTGGCTTTCTGAACGTTTTAAAGACTGACATTTGACGTTTTCTGCCCTATATTCTTACACTGACTGGAAGGTCCCCTCCAGCCACACTTTCAGTTAAAACTAACCTGGCCAATGTCAAAGGTCAAGGGGGAGAGAAATAAAAACAGTAGAAGCACCCTAGTAAGTAAAGGGCAGCTTGAAAGGTAGTTTTGAGTAGATCTATAAATAAAGAAGGGGTTAAATAGAGAACAGAAGGAGAAAAAGATAAATCTCAGGGTGTTGGAAGACAAGGCTGGTTACCTGTTTGGGGGTCTTCCAGGGGGAAAACTGACCTGCAATAGCGAGAGAATAGAAACATTTAGCCTATAAAATGATGTGTATGTGTGTGTGTGTGTGTGTGTGTGTGTGTGTGTGTGTGTGCACAATACATTAGCTTTGCATGGCAGTCAACTGCTAAGAACTAAGAAGAGCTTAGCTTAAATACACAAAAACATCTGCAGAAGACAAAGACTGCTGGAATATATAATCTAAATAAACATTAAACCTCAAAATGAAACAAAACGACAAGAAGAGCAGATGACAGGGGGTGAAAAGCATTCACACTTTGTAAGAGCAGCTGCTACAATGCACTCTATGTTCTATGTTCTATGTCTGACACAAGAGCCATAGGAAGGACTAGGAGAAACAGCTGTGGTCCTGAGTGCCTCCATGATCGATCCTTAAACAGGCCTGGGGCCTGGTTACCTGATGCCTCTGTGACGCAAGCGTCAGCTGCATAACCTCCAGGAGCCCTCCCGCTCTCATCAACCAAGTGTGTGTCTGTGGTGATGGAGTTCTTGACTCCTAAAATATATCAAAGCAAGCCCCCGCCTTCTCTGCAGTCAGTTGCCCACCCCCCTCCCCTGAGATCTGTCGAATTATCATCCTATTTCTTCCCCCCTAACGCCCCCCGCCTGATGTTGCATTTACTTCAAATTAATTACATCATTTCCCGTAGGGGGCACGCCGTAGCGAGTTTCAACAGAGTGATTCAGGGAGGGTTTTGGCGTAACACACGTGGGCAGGGAAGAGGCTCAGGGAGGAAGGGTTTCAGCGTAACACACGTGGGCAGGGAAGAGGGGCTCACTATGACACTCAGCTCCTGCCACTGCAGCCAGGCTCAGGGGACACGGGCGATTTCCCGAGCAAATATCTCACACATGCTACCTAAAGTCTACCACCGACCCCTCCCCCCTCCACACACACACACACACACACACACAGACACACACACACACACACTTAGTCTCTGTGGTTCAATTTGACTATATTCCTCATCTTTCTACACACTGCTACAGAGGCCTGCTAAGAACAAAGAGGCACAATTGCTTGTCGGCAGGAATAAAATGGAGAGTGACTTCACAAACTACAGTGTACACCAGATGCTTTCACTGCACATAACTCCTGTTTCCTTCAGTAAAAGTCTCAACTATACATTGCTAATGCTTCCTCCTGTATCGGACTCAAACAGAACCTCTCAAGGAATATCAAACCCAGAATTACATTTACATTTGCGTTTATTCATTTAGCAGACGTCTTTATCCAAAGCGACTTACTGGTACAAATGTCAATCATATGACAAGGGCCATTGTCCCCCACAGCAACTCGGGGTTAAGTGCCTTGCTCTAGGGGCACAATGGTGGAAGTTGGGAATTCAACCACATAGCTAGCAGTTCCAGTACACTGACTATATAACAAAATGACTCCAAAACTCATCCAACTACCAGGTTTTACTTTGAATAAACAGACATTTGACATTTGACAAACCAAACACACAATGTAAGAGATTTCATCCAACGTCACCTTACTTGTTTAACTTGTTACTGTGAACAGGCGTGTGTGTGTGTGTGTGTGTGTGTGTGTGTGTGTGTGTGTGTGTGTGTGTATGTGTATGTGTGTGTCTGGGTACCAATTTAGTGCTAAAGGGGCACCCAATTAATCTAATATCAACAAAGAGGATCATGCTCCAGCCCACAACTTCATTCCGTAGTGCAATACCAGGCATTCTGTACTGGGCGTGCATCGCCAATGTCAAAAAACTCCATTCTCCATGCTGTAAGCCAGTGCTGCATTTATTAACATTATTAAGTTAAAATAATAATAATAATATAATAATAATAAGCTTTATTTGTATAGCACCTTTCATACACAGAATGCAGCTCAAAGTGCTTTACATTTGAAGCATGTAACACAATAATAGTCAGTCAGTCATTATCAATCACTTTAACTAACTACATTGTGTTACTCAGTCAAGTCAAGAACTCTTACACAGAGTGCAATGACCTTTTTTTGGCTTTGGATCCTCAAGCGCATCTTTGAGAGACACAGTTCACCAGGGCTTCATCCTACCCAGATGAGATCTCTGTGTCCATCTGGGTGCTCATCAGGCTTGCATACTGACTGGATTCAGGTGAATAGCGCTTTTGTGCTGGCCAATTGACCTATTGCAACACTGCCGTGTGTAGTGGTCATTAGCATGTGGCAAATCTTTAATAAAAAAAGGCCCATTTGCATTTAAACCAGAAAAACAAGCAATAGCTGCCCAAGGGCTAAAGAGAACTAGAAAGCTGACATGAGAAGCGCCAAACTCACAGACACGACCAGGAGCAGATCATAACAGACAAGGCTGCACATGACTACAGTAAGAATCCCTGTTTTCTCTAGATATACTTAGGAAAAAGATCTAATATTTAACGTTTGAAACCTATTTGCTTAAATATTCAACATACAGTACATTTCACTAAGTCAGAATTATAAAAACTGGTTTAGTTATACAGCATAATATTGTTAATATTATACTACTAAAGATAAAAAGTGACATTTTGATTGACTGACAGATGTATTTCAGGGATGGATCACTTGCTTCTGATCACTCTGCTGTTCTCAGGTCAGTGAACAACATGTGATGAAAGTATTCTTAATTCATCTTGATGACTGAGTGATAACTGTTACTGTTGGATGTATCCTCCTCACAGGGCTCTGCAGTGTGTCCTCACGGGTGGTGCGGCGGTACCACTTTGTGAACGAGAAGAAGACGTGGGAGGAAGCACAGGAATACTGCAGGTGCAACTTTACCGACTTGGCCACTGTTGAAGATACGGACGACATGACGGCTATGACCAGCACGGTCAAAGATGGTTATGCCAAAGAAGTTTGGATTGGGTTGAATAAAACTACAAATTCCACTTTGAGGTGGTCAGTGCAGGGCAGCAGGGCCTACAGTCTGGAAGAGACCAACTTCACATCCTGGGGAAGCGGTGAACCAAATGTTTTTCGTGGAAACGAGGACTGACTCTCTTCAACAAAGGCCGATGGAATGATGCCTCGTGTAAATTTAAGAATTTCTTCATATGCTATAATGGTAAGATGGGAAATATACTGTTCATTGAGTGTGAGTGTGTGTGTGTGTGTGTGTGTGTGTGTGTGTGTGTCAATCTGTTTGCATGTGTTCTTCCTGCATACTGTATAGTGGTGTTGGTAGCTCTAGTCTAAACTCACATGTTTACTATTATAGAGGGGAAAATGGATACAGAATAGTATCATGATACTTTCTGCACACAATTATATCAATACCATCACACCATATTGCAATATCAATTAGGCGATTCAAAACGAGTCAGAAAGTCGAGACAGTACCCATCGTCAACATTTCGGTGTCCATCACTCTAGTTCATCCAAAACAAACCAGAAAAGGGACTCAAAGTGCTAAATACAGGAATTATCCTTTAACCATCGTATCATTTATACAGTATGTCACATTAAAATAAAAATCTTTGTCTTACAGAGAGTGGCAACCAAAATAAAAGATACATTCTGATAGAAAAGAAGAAGAAATGGATAGAAGCTCAGCAGTATTGCAGGGTGGAGCACACAGACCTAGCCAGCGTGAGGAACCAGACTGAGAACAACATGGTTGATCAGACAGCAGGGGATAAGAACGTTTGGATCGGCTTATTCAAGGACTACTGGAAATGGTCGGACCAAACTACCTCCGCATTTAGGTTTTGGAGTTCAGAAAACCTAATAATTTCAATAAGGACTGTGCTGTAACAAAGCTACACAAAACTGGGAAATGGGAGGACAGGACGTGTACTCAGAAACATCCATTCTTTTGCTATGAGGGTGAGTTGCTGTTTATTTACTTCAAATTCAATTTTCAATCCTCTTTTCTGGAAGATTCTGCATGTAAAAAATAATATTGAATGTTTTAATTAAATTCGTCTCATTTACACATGCACTATCACAGGGTTGGGAAAACTATGGCCCGCCAAGCACTTTAATCCGGCACACCGAGCATTTTATTTAGGTTATCAGGCTGCTCGCTATTTTTTTCCTGCGATAGACAACGTTGTGATTAGCTTTACTGCAAACTGCTTTTCACTCCTCTTAGAGAACGTTTACAATGTCAATGTCAAAACATGATGTTACATAGAGATCATACTATTTTTGGAATCTCCATTGCAGCAGATCTAACTTGAACGTTATGCTACTGCATTGAATTGGGAACGCGACTGAGCACGCACTAGAGTGAGAAAGAGTGGCAGGTTCCAGCCAGCTTGTTATTGTTGATAATTGATATGTAACTTTTAAAACTTTTAAAATGATATCATGAAAGCAAAAATAGTTCCCACAACTGACCATTTATAAACTGGACACAGCAATAGCCATAGTCTTTAAGCGGAGCTGGCAAAAGATCATTGAGAACTAAACCTGAATTGCTCTTAAAGTGACAGTGCACCATTTATAAATTAGTTAAACAGCATCAAACAAGCAGTATTTTTAAAGCAATTAATATTTGAAAACAAATATTCGGCCAAGTTTCAAAACCCAATGTGGCCCTTGAGCCAAAAAGTTTGCCCACCCCTACATT
Source organism: Alosa sapidissima (assembly GCF_018492685.1). Taxonomy (NCBI): domain Eukaryota; kingdom Metazoa; phylum Chordata; class Actinopteri; order Clupeiformes; family Clupeidae; genus Alosa; species Alosa sapidissima. Next base: position 16,666 of record NW_024582139.1, on the reverse strand, counting down.
ATTATCTGGTTTTCATCAATAAGCTCCTCTTTAACATTTCACTTGTTTAGGATGGTGACATCTCTGTTTACTGTTGTAAAATGTTCATAGGAGACATGCCTCTTCCCTTGCTTTTGTGTTTAGAGTGCCCTTACGACCTGTTCCTGATCCGTGAGAATAAGACCTGGATGGAGGCTCTCGACTACTGTAACAGGAAAAAACATGGAGCTGGTCTCGGCCTCCTCCTCTGAGACCCAGGGCTGTGTGAAGGAGGTGACCAGGGGGGCCAGCACGGCTCACGTGTGGATGGGCCTGTCCTTCTTGTGCCCCATGGAGCTCTGGATCTGGATCAGTGGGGTGATGCTGTGCAGCGACGACTGGGCCCACGGGAACGGCACTGGGAGGAACGAGTGTGGCCTGGCGGGCGCCCTGCAGTCCGGAGGCCAGAGGAAGTGGGTCAGCCGGCCGATGAACGAGAAGCTCAACTTTATCTGCAGTTCCCTTTAAGGTAGAGGGCGTCTTTGTGCATGCGCACATGTGTTTATGTGTGTGTATCAACGCTGCCATTTGTGTCTGTACTGTACATTTAAAACTATATAGGCTGTCTCCACATTTACCAGACGCCAACACATATCTTAACTGTGATGGATCAGTCATTTGCATGCCGTGGTTTGCTGCAAATTCAGTCTTGAGTTGAGTTATTATTTTGTATCATTCTATCATGCTGTTTGTAATGGGATATGAACTTGTGATTGGTTTAATTGAAGAGATGGAAAATGAAGCATATTCCTTGTTGCCATGCCATTTGTTCTGCCTTGACTGTCAACCCATACATGTTGTATTGCAGATGTGTTTCATTCTGTTGGGTGATGGGGCTTTCTTGGTTAAATTATATACTTTATTTTTCATTTGCCAGTTATTATTTCAGATGCAGAGGTCAATATGGGTTAAATAAGTGGGAGTGACTTTGTTTATTAAATAAAATGACTGCAAACATAGATATTACATTTAGTTTGTGTGAACTGAAAATGTAGTAATGTAGTGTTTTTGGTTATTGTAAAAAAATAAAAAAATAAAACTCAATAATAAAAAGAACAACCACTTGCTTTGCCTCAGTTAATACTTAAACCTAAATACAAAAAGGCATATTGGTCACATAAGTCTCTCTGGATCAACTGCTACTGACAAAATCTTATTTATCTTAAAGGAAAATTCCTGGTTTTTAGCACTTTAAGGCCATTTTCTGTTTGTTTTGGATGAACTAGAGTGGTGGACACCGAAATTTTGACGATTGTCCTGTCTCTACTTTTCTGACTCATTTTGAATTGCCTTTGACTTCTCAGGGTGGCTGGCAATGGGCATATTGTAGTAGCTCAAACATGTCCTAAAACAACCCTTAACGTTCGTTTTCAAAACTGTGCAACTCACGAAGTGTGCGACATGAGTGGTTAGTGGTGTTCGTTGATGTTCCAAACAAGTAGTGTAGCGAAATACAGTTTCTGTCGTGTTTTATTTGGCATTTTGTAAAATCCCATTGATTTCTGTTGGAAGACATTGCACGTTGTTAGCTGCGGTTGTGAATAGTTCCACAATATAGCAAATAAGACGGCTGGAAATCATACATTGCGCGATATATGTGCTTTTAATAATCAACGAACACCACTAACCACTCGGTGAGTTACACAGT
>NW_024582139.1:5000-10000 GCF_018492685.1 Alosa sapidissima | reverse complement strand
CACCTGCACCAGCACCCTCTTTCCTGCACACAAACACACACACACACGCGCACACACTCTCTCTCTCTCTCTCTCTCTCTCTCTCTCTCTCTCTCACACACACGCACACACACACAAACACACACACACACACACACATAGGTAAGTGTATTTCAAATGACTGCATGTTTTGCACCTACTGTACTGTATGAGACTGCATGCATGACTGCACACGAGGGGCCTACTCATCAGCTGTTTGTCAGGCACTCTGTAAATGTCACCGAGCGGATGACCGACCAGGGCCCAGCAGAGCCCTGAGCCACTCTGAGGGCCGCTAATGAGTCCACTGTAGCTATGGGCTAATTAGCTCTAACGAGAGGCCAGACAGGCGGCCATTGGGCAGGGGCAGGCGAGAATCAGCTGTGGGATGAAAGGGGACGGCAAACGCCATGTGTGTAGTCGGTATAAAGGGTGGGAAATGAAATTGTTAGCTCCGTATTGGCCAACCCAGGCTAAACACCTGCAGGCACTACACACACACTGAGGCAAAGAATTCCACCAACAGGGATCTACATCTGTCACTGCACACAAACACACACACACACGCACAACCTGTAGCCACTTAAGCGCGTGCACACACACACACACACACACACACACACACACACGACCTGTAGCCACTTAAGCACACACACACACACACACACACACACACACACACACACACACACACACACACACACACACACACACACACAACCTGTAGCCACTTAAGCACACACACACGTACACACACACACACACACACACACCACTCTGATCTCACAGCAGTCTAAATATCTTGAGTTGCAGTGGCCATGACGATGGCAAAACAATTTTAAAAAACTCAACTCCTGTGGTAGAACAAAAGAGCTAGGCTGGAGGAGAGAGGAAAGGGAATGTGTGTGTGTGTGTGTGTGTGTGTGTGTGTTATGAGAGGAAGTGTGCACGAGTGTGTGTGTGTGTGTGTGTGTGTGTGTGTGTGTGTGTGTGTGTGTGTGTGTTATGAGAGGAAGTGTGCACGAGTGTGTGTGTGCAAACATGTGCATGAGAGGAAATAAGGCATTTAAGGGTGAATGCTACATTGTTGCATATTGTATTGTATATGGGAGTATACGAAGTAAGTGTGTGTATGTGTGTGTGTGTGTGTGTGTTCCCATGTATGGGTTTGTGAGTAGGCATTTTGAATGTGTTTTGAATGACTCTCTGACTCTGCGGCTCTGGTCAGGTAAAGGCGCTCTGCCTGCACCTGCGGCTATCAGGGGATGGATCGCCACGCTGACCAGACGTGACCACATCAGCTACCTGTCACTCGACAGTTACCACGGCAACCATACCTCAACGAAAATCTTCCCTGTGGCAGTGTTTTGTTGGGGAATGCATAAGTGTGTGTGTCTGTGTCTGTGTCTGTGTCTGTGTGTGTGTGTGTGTGTGTGTGCTGTGCACGTGAGCACTCATGTCAGTGAGTGCATGCATATGCCTGCCTGTCAGCAGGGAGTTAAATACTGCTGTCAAAACTCACTCACTCTCACAGAAACAAATCCCGGCCACTAGATGGCGATATACAGCACTAGGCTGACATGATTGTGCATACAGTATGATGCTGGTGCTGTGTTTAAGTTCCTGTGCTGTGCCATGGTCTAAATATGACCCTTCTCAGCCACAGTACCACTGCTGTTGCTGTGGCTGTATTGACTGGTCTGTCACAGGTCAGACTCCATTGCATGGCACAGCTGTGGACGGGTGTTTTGTTGCTCGGTGATGACCAGGGATGTGCACGCCTGTACTGCTAGAGCAGTGCTGGGTTGCGTTTCCCAAAACCTTAGTTGCTAACTAAGTTAGCAACTTTGTTGGTTGCAATGCAATTTCCCATTGCCAACCAACTAAGTTGCTAACAAGCTAGCAACTAACGTTTTGGGAAACGCACCCCTGGACAGGGGAGACTGTGTTTGTGTTATGGGACCGGTGCTGAGAGCGTCTCTGCAGCTGTGCTGAGGTAAGTGTTTGGTGTTTTAAGCCCCTAACGTCGTCTTCCAGGCAGCGCTGCATGGAAGGCACTAGGGTTAGGTGCCTTTAAGTCGATGGTCGCAGGCAGCGCTGCCTTGAAGTCTCCGATGGGGTCACCATCGAGCCTGAGGGAACTGGCCTCTGGTGGATTCTGGTTGACTGCTAATGTTGACTGTGAAACTCATGTGGCCACACTGTTCTATTCTATTCAATTAAAGCAGTAGCTCTGTAAAGGTAAAGGCAAGCAGACGCTTTTATCCAAAGCAACTTACGTCAAAAAAGACTGACAATGGTCGGGAATCCAACCCGGGCCGACCAAACGTCGGAGCCAAAGCGTCAAAGCTAACATCCGCAACACCACCACCACACCACAGCCCCACCAGCGTAACAGCATCATCCCCATCTCTGTGTGCAACACGCTACACGGCTCTCTGCTGTGCTAATGAACTGCTGCCCGGTGAATGGATCTCTGCCATGAAGACTGTGCTGTATCTACGGAGACTGCACTGTTGCCCCGTGCTGGGCAGTGTTGCCCCGTGCTGGGCAGTGTTGCCCGTGCCTACGGGCACAGATAATGTAGAAGGTGGCGGAGTGCCAGTGCTGCCGGGCCTGACGGGACGCTGAATCCTGCGGAAGAGGCTGAGCAGTGTGTACAGGGCAGCGCTCGTGTGTGTGTGTGTGTGTGTGTGTGTGTGTGTGTGTGTGCCCGACCGGACGCTGGATCCTGCGGAAGAGGCTGAGCAGTGTGTACAGGGCAGCGCTCGGGTGTGTGTGTGTGTGTGTGTGTGTGTGTGTGTGTGTGTGTGTGTGTGTGTGTGTGCCCGACCGGACGCTGGATCCTGCGGAAGAGGCTGAGCAGTGTGTACAGGGCAGCGCTCGGGTGTGTGTGTGTGTGTGTGTGTGTGTGTGTGTGTGTGTGTGTGCCCGACCGGACGCTGGATCCTGCGGAAGAGGCTGAGCAGTGTGTACAGGGCAGCGCTCGGGTGGCCGCAACAGAGCGGCCGGGGGGGCCACCAAGACTCTTATTGAAAGCATCCGCACCATGCTGCTGCCCACACAGCCCATCTGCCTTTGAGCTAAGTGAGAGAGAGAGAGAGAGAGAGAGAGAGGGAGAGAGAGACAGAGGGAGAGAGAAAGGGCGTGAGGGAGAGAGAGGGAGGGAGGGAGAGAGAGAGAGAGGGAGAGAGGGAGAGAGGAGGAGGAGGACAGAGAGTGAGTGAGTGAGAGAGAGAGAGAGAGGGAGAAATTGAAAACAGCAGATTTGTTGCTCCTACACACTCTGTAATTGTGCCGCTGTGATCCACTGTAGGGGGAGTGGATGTTTAACAAGAAGAAAAAATGAAGAGACAAAGACACAGCGTGAGATAGAGAGAGAGGGAGAGAGAGAGAGAGAGAGAGAGAGAGAGAGAGAGAGAGAGAGAGAGAGAGAGAGAGAGAGAGAGAGAGAGAGAGAGAGAGAGAGAGAGAGCACAAACGACAAGATTCATGACGCACAAAAGCACACCAAAGAAGACCAAAGTGACCATACATTAAATGGGGAAGACACTCGGAGAGCAATGATATCAGAGCAGCCAGATGGATGAGGTGGACAATGACCAAGAAGGATGGACCGATAAGAGGGTGTCCGACAAGAGTTAAACCGCAAGAGGGAGAACGATGAGTGGGGGCAGACGCCAAGTGGTGGCAGAAGGGGCAGAGGCAATTGGGCAGCGAAAAAGAGACTGACCTAGAGATAGAGGTGGAGAGAGAAAGAGAGAGAGAAAGGAACAGAGTAGTGTTGTGATAATTAGAATAGATGGCGTGTGTCCACTCTGCTGACTAGAGGGCCAAATTGCTGGGCATTAAGAAGCGGGACATCATTCCAATGGAATAGTGACAGTTTTATTAGGCCGCATAATAGCCTGGCTAAATGTGCCCGAGCCTCGCTTCCTTGATTGGGCTTGCTCACGGATCCTCTTCCAGTTGGAGTGATGGGGTCAAGATTCAACTTGTGTGTGTGTGTGTGTGTGTGTGTGTGTGTGTGTGTGTTAACCATGTACATTCACTGTCTGCCCCCCCTTCCCCCCTCTCTCTTTCCCACTCCCCCCCCTCTCTCTTTCCCACTCCCCCTCTCTCCCTCTCTCACGGAATCCTCAGGTTCCGGGTCACCTCAGCTGGCCCGCTTCCCTGACGAGCGCTCGTCGAGATTCGCGCGTCGGAATAACGGCCCGATAAAATAGACATCCTGCCAAAATCAATCCTGCAAATGCCGCTGACCTTTTTTTCGCAGGCGTTGGTCCACTGCCACCTGACTCCTCTGGCCGGCCTCAGTGCCAGACAATCACTCCCTCCACCCTCACCCCACCCACTCCACACACTCCGACCTCATTCTGCTGATTAAGTCTGCAGTCTGGTGCACGCACACACACACACACACACACACACACACACACGCACTACGCTCGCTACAGGCTGGGTGGAACACTGCCATTTCTGTGTGGTTTAGCACTGGCAGCATTTGATGGTATGATGGTAAAAGCTCAACAATAAGTATATTATGTTTTCTCAATCTAGCATGTCTGTTTGCACATGCTGTAAACAAACACTTAGGCAGGGGTTGACCCAAACACTTAGGCAGGGGTTCACCCAAACACTTAGGCAGGGGTTCACCCAAACACTTAGGCAGGGGTTCACCCAAACGTATGCAGCTATTAGGAACCAGTTTTTGTATTGCTCTTCTTTGGGTTTACTAATAAGGTTAACTTTTCATGTTTAGCGAACCAAGGTTATAGATAACTATATGTCTGTACAGCTTTAACATTGTGGTACACTTGCATGAAAAAACACACTGGCTCTATTTAAAGACTCAACAACCATTTCCATTGATTCAAAGTGCCAAAATGTAAAAATAGACACCAATTGCACAACAAACCAGTCTGAAATAAGCCTGAGAAAAACTGTACTAAAAATAAAAGAATTTGAAAATAAAAGAATGT
>NW_024582138.1:0-17500 GCF_018492685.1 Alosa sapidissima | reverse complement strand
AGACACAGTTTTCTTTGAATATCTCGAAAACCGTAGGGTTTAGGAGGACCATTTTTTTTGTATGTTGATCTCAAGGGGCCATGTCAACCCATTCCATAACCACTCATTTCATGTATAGCGCCACCTAGTTAAACACAAAAAAGTAAAAATGAGGTGTTGTAATTGAAGGTATCTGTGACCTAACATAGTCAAAACTGCACGAAATTGGAAGTGTAGGATCATTATGACACCCTCTGTATGCACGCCAAGTTTTGTGGAATTCTGTTCATGGGGGGCCACACAATAAATTAATTTATGTTACTATACACCAACAGGCCTGTAGGTGGCCGGAGACAGTTTTCTGTGAATATCTCGAGAACCGTACGGCCTAGGAGGTCCACCTTTTTTTATGTATGTTGGTCTTAAGGGGGCATGTCAACCCATCCCATTACCACTTATTTCATGTATAGCGCCACCTAGTTAAAAATTAAAAAGCAAAAAATTAGGTGTTTTCATCACAATATCTCTGGCTGACAAGGTCAAAACTGCACGAAATTAAAAGTGTAGGATCATTATGACACCCTCCGAATGCATGCCAAGTTTTGTGTACTTTCGTTCATGGGGGGCCTTACAATAAAATAATGTATGTGTACATTTAGTGACGTACACCAACAAGGATTCCCGGGACACTGAAAGACCGAGGTACACAAAACTTGGTGGGCATGTAGCCCCACATGGATAGCATGGAACCGTCGTTTTTCGTTTTGATCTGTAGCCCCCCCGCTGGACTGGACCCCCCGAAAGGATGGTAGGGCAGACACAGTTCTCTGTGAATATCTTGAGAACTGTAGGGCCTAGGATGACCATTTTTTTCCATATGTTTGCCTCCAGGGGTCATGTTAACCCATTTCATGTGCACACATGTGCACAAACAAATAAACACACACACACACATACATTCACAGTAATCATACGTATGACACATACTCACACAATAGACATATGTACGCTTGCATGCACAGGCACATACGCAGGCACACACACAAGCACGCACACACACACACACACACACACACACACACACACACACACACTCACACACACACACACACCCACACACATAACATAAACATAACACAAACAATGAAGAATTTCTCAGAATTTTGAACAGGCAAGAAGGAGGTGGGGTTGTATAAAATGAATTTTACATGTGAAATCTATGAACTAATCATGTTTTGGTACTTGTTGTCTAGCAGATACCAGTGAGAATTGAGTGTGGATAATGCAATTTAGTGAGACAGTTAGAATCATATAGGCCTTTCAGCGTGATTTCTTTTTGTGGAAAAAATGTGCTGGACTGGGCGGCGGTCATATTTTGTACCGCTCTGCGGTACATCTAGTTTGATCTGATCTTACACACGTCGGCGGCATTTCAATGTCAATGTGTGTCGTAGTGCTACATCTACTGGAGATCTTAATGTCTTAAATACGATCGCGATCGTTCCATTTAGAACATCTTATTTTGATCTTACAAACGGCCAGGTCAAGACACGTTTGAGTTCTACATCTGAGAACTAAGATTTCCAGCATGTAGAACAGAACGCTTATGAGCGCTCATGCAATGTGTGTGTCCCTGCAGCAAGTGAAACTGGTGTGGGCTAGAAGCAACAATAGTTTAAACAACAACGTGGCTTCCTGTAACTATCAATGGAAAAAGCATAGAAACTGCTAATCATAATCTTTAAATTGACATTAAGATGGCTATATGCAACACAATTTATTTATATTCCCTTTGCATATGTTTGGGTAGACTTCAAACGTTTTTGAAATTGAGCTTACAGTTCTGTCACTATTCTGTGTCCTTTACATTTAATAGGTATTAGTGATACCTCAAAATTAGGCTGATGTCTGTAAGGCAATTTATTATAGCCTGCAAACCCATATGCACAAAACATAATTTCTGAAATTATTTCTTGATTTATAACATGATATATCAGATTTGTTTCCATATAGGGTAGTGTCAAATAGTGAAGTGATAGCAGGTAGATCATGTAGGCCTACATGTCACATCAGTCACACATAGGGGCAGTGCTGGCGCTCCGCACACGCACATCACGCACTGCGCGTAGGGCACCAAGTGCCTGGGGGGGCACCACAACATCTGTGTCGTGAAAAATCACCACAATAGGCTACTAGTATAAATAACAAATAAAATATGTCTAAAACATTGCAAAAGCAATACAAAAGTAATATAGGCCTAGACCAAATTAGTCGAGAAAAAGGTGAATCTCCTGTGCGGCCCTCTCTCCAGTTTCCCTCTGGTGCCCCCCTCCCCCACCTCCCAGTGGTATGTTCGATTATTCCTTAATCCCAAATTTGGCAGACACCTTAGCCATGGCCTCGAAAAGGCACTAAGAGTCGGGGGCGGAAAAAAGGAAAAAGAAGAGACAGCGGGATGATGCTCACGCTTCACTTGCAGTTAAGACAATGTTTTAAATAAATAATAATAAAAAAGTTTTGTAGCCCTTGCGTGTATGCATGTCTGCTTATGCCAGGTAATACTACTACCGTAAGCTCCTACTAGCCATATTCATGTTCAAGTGTTACGTTGCAAATTATTGATGCTGGCTAGCTAGTTATTTACGTTGTGGATATGGATATGGATTATGGGTTATTGAATGCAATTCAACACTGCTGTTTTCTGTAAACGTTAGCAATCGGTGCATAAGACTAGCAATCCTTCCTCAGGTTGCTAGCTACAGTACCAATGCTATTTCTGATTATGCTTAAACTGGGCTTGCTATTTCTTTTAGCCATCAGAGATATAGTCAGGTAACGTTAGCCTAGTTTGCTTTGCATTTCAGGACGCTTTTTTTTTTTCACCACCAAGCATTTGTGCTTAGGGCACCCAACTGGCTAGCGCCGGCCCTGCATAGGGGCACTGCTTCTTCTGTCCCTCCCAAACTGCATTAAAATGGTGTGTTTAGCAATCAAAATTTCTATTTTTTTTCGGGGGAGAAACTTCAGGACACCAATATAGTCCGCACCCCTCTCAGAAAATACTTACAACGTAATTTGGCCAGATTGTTTCATTTTCCTATCCCACAACACACTTTTAAAAAGCTTGATACGCCTCTGTGTGTGTGTGTATTTGTGTGTGTGTGTGTGTGTGTGTGTGTGTTTGTGTGTGTGCGCGTGTGCGTGTGTATGTGCGTGTGTGTGTGCGTGTGCGCGTGTGCGTGCGTGTGTGTGTGTGTGTGTGTGTGTGTGTGTGTGTGTGTGTGGATGCCTCTGACCCCCACAGCCGTGTCTCCAGGTCCTGTTAATCCCCCCGAGGTTATCTCCTCAGGCTGAGGTAATGAAGATCACCCCTGGCAGCACTGATAAGCACTCACACACACATACTCACGCACACACACACTCACACACATAAACACACACACACTCACACTCACTCACAAACACACACACACTCACACACTCACACACACGCACACACACACATAAACACACACACACTCACACACATGCATACACACACGTAAACACACACACACGCACACACACACGTACACACATAAACACACACACACACTCACACACACACACACACACGTACACACATAAACACACACACGCACACACATACACACACACACACACACCCACACACACACACACACACACACACACACAAACCATGGACTGATGAATGACTGGCAAGTGTTGTTGCTTTAGAAAAGTGGGAGAAAAAAGATAAAAAGAACAGAGGATAATAAAAACAGGATGAGAACGTCATACGAGACTCGGGAGTGAGGCACAGGAAAGGAAATGCAGAAGTAGGAAGAAAAGGAGGTTTGTGTGTGTATGTGTGTGTGTGCGTGTGCGTGTGTGTGCGTGTGTGTGTGTTTGTGTATGTGCGCGCACGTACGTGCGTGCGTGCGTGCGTGCGTGCGTACAGTATGTGTGTGTGTGCGTGTGTTTGAAAGTGTAAGTGTGTGTGTTTGAAAGTGTCATGTCTGCTTTTATGATATATCGTATGCACGTCACATGTGTGAATGTTCGTGTGTTTTTTGTATAGAGACAAAAGTAAAGGGACGCCTGCCATTACACCCCCAGGACCTTCTCTTTCTCCATCCATAGGCATTATGGGATTGGTCCCCCTTTGCAGCAGTTTGGTCATTAAGTGATGATTCAATAGGCTAATAAATCTTTTTCCGGGTCCAACTGCTTTCAGAGACGCTCTGTTTTCACCATAGACAGTAAAATAAACATTTTTTTTTCCGCTATTCAGTGTAGCCTTTAAGGAAATTCTCATCCTACTACTCAATTGTTGCCTCAACCTAATAAAATCCTATTTTTTGCGGAAGCCTGCACGTAACCCTTGATTGTATCATCTTGCTGCACAGGTACAGTAATTACTCTGTTAAAGTTAACCGATTTTGTTTTACCCTCAATAAAACAAAGGTGATGGTGACAAGGTTTACAAGTTGCAAAAACCGGCTGGCTGCGCATTTTTGACCAAAAAGCTGTTGGGCCCGTGACGTTGGACTTAACAAACAAATAGCAAGTTCCATTCATCTGAGAATCACAAGACTTTGGAGCGTCTGTGGGAATTTTTGCCCATTCATCCTGTGACGGCCTGTTAGGCTACTTTTGTCTTTGTCCACTTGTTTTCAGGTGTGCTCAGCACCTGTGTGCAGGTGTTCAGACAAAAGGGCTCCTTCTTCTCTTCTTGAGAGGGCCCATTCTTACTCTGGGTTTTGGACAACACTGCACTCAGACACACTGCAAACACACAACATCCATGCATTACTGACAACTGACTTGGTCCCATCTCACACTCTTTGTTTGGTTGTTATTTGAATAATAAATCCATAGTTTAGTTCAAATCCAACGTCTCGACTCCTTCTTTTGTTGTGGCCTTACCCCTAAGGCCATAACAATCCAGAGAAGCATTTATGGGCACTGAGGTTGGGCGAGAAGACCTGGCTACCAATGTCTGCTCCATTTAATCTCAAAGGTGTTTGATGATAGATAGATAGATAGATAGATAGATAGATAGATAGATAGATACATACATACATACATACATACATACATACATACATACATACTTTATTGATCCCTAGGGGAAATTCAAGGTCACAGTAGCATACAGACAACATACACACACACATTCACTAACAGCAGCAAAAGTAATTAAAAGTATATAATATAAAAATACACAACTAAGCAATAAGGACTGTAGAAGATAAAGAATATACTAATATACTAAAATACAAATTATACTAAATAAAACTTAATCTAAATCAATTCTAAAAAACAGTATCAACATAGTGGGTGATTAATCAATCAGGTGTAAAGAACACTGTCATGTCTTTATGGACCTTGCTTTGTGCACCTAGGAAAGTCAAAGGTGTTTGATGGTGTCTTTATGGACCTTGCTTTGTGCACTGTGGACAGTCAATGGTGTTTGATGGTGTATGGGTTTAGAATGGGATGCTATTGAAGCTCCTATGGATTTAGAATGGCATGCCATTAAAGCTCCTATGGATTTAGAATGGCATGCCATTAAAGCTCCTATGGATTTAGAATGGGATGTCATTGAAAAATGTATACTTTTGATGTGCTGTGGTTGTGTGTGTGTTTGTGTGTGTGTGTGTGTGTGTGTGTGTGTGTGTGTGTGTGTGTGTGCGCACAAACAAACAAAAAAAAAAACAGGATATAGTTGTGTGAACTATATTCTGTTGTGTTTGTTTTATGTTTACTAGTTTTGTGTTCCCGGTCAAAAATGGCCGCTGCATTATAACTTGCTATGAATCCATAGTAACACATTATCATCTAATCTTGTGATAGACCTTTGTATCAACTTGTGTTCTATTTGATATAACCAGTTTTGAACTTCCATTTGCTATTTATGGCCCTATTTATTGATTGCCTGGACTCAATTTTACACACTGACAATTTTCTCACTCATTCATTTCTAATAACCGGTCATTTTTGATCGGAAATACACATGGGTGTCCTAAAGTTAAATAAAGCACTCAAATTGTAATAAAAAATATCAAAATTTGTTTTGTGTGTTCAGATGCCCTGTGTTAACAAAGTCAAGGAGCCTCATTGTAGTCAGAATAAGTTAACAATATTTTTGAGAGAAAATAATTGTCAATCGGTCACATTTGACCGTGAACAGGGCTTAACTATTATCCTGAAATTTGCCTGATTACAACTGTGAAAATCATCATGTGCTTGCTGAGGGGAAAGGTCAGCTTTTCATTGGCTGTCAGCACGCACACACACACACACACACACACACACACACACACACACACACACACACACACACACACACATACACACACACACATACACACACACAAATACACAAATACACAAATGCACAAATACACACACAGACACACACACAGCTCTGACACAGGTCTGGTCCACAGCCGGTGGAGCGGCACACACACACACACACACACACACACACACACACACACACACACAAAAACACACATACACACAGACACATACAACAGACCTGGCTTGTTTCTGGCCCACAGTCAGCAGGTCAGACCCACATCAGGCCCCTATCAGCTCCACAGTCTGCTTTTGTGTGGGACCGGAGTGTGCAAACAGGAGGGGGGGGAACCTCAACCATCTGAGTTTGTCAGTGGTCTGTCTGGTGTTCGTTTTCCATTTTTTCGTTTTTTTCCCACTCTGCTCTGCTTTTTTTGTTCATTTCTTTTTTTTTTTTTTTATTCCGGAGTGACTAACAAAGGCGTGCTCTTTCACACAGTGGCGGGGCTTGTAGCGGCGATAAAAGGCACAAATCCCTTGCAGGAAGCATTTAACAAAATGTTCAAATTTACTCACATTGTTGGTGATATCCTACACCCCATGGGGAGTGTGTCAGCAACCTTGCACGTACTCTCTCTCTCACACACACACACACATGCACACAAACAGCAAGACACATACACATACTCACACACACTTGCACACATACACACTCGCTCTCTCTCACACACACACAGACACACACGGAAACACACACACACACACACACACACACACACACTCACACACTGGATGTTTGTATTCCTGTCTAGAGCGTGTATGGGGTAGGAAGGGAACATGATATGATTACATTATAATCTTAATGGGTCCATTCCCTTTCATTATTCAAACATTTTACACCACCTGCAGTGCCTCGAGGCAAGCTGTGCTCTCACCTTGCTGCACTTCCACTTCTCCTCTGCTCCCCCTTTCTTCCCTCTTTTCTTTGCTCTCTCTCTCTTTTTCCCTTTTGCCTCCACCCTTTTTATTCTGTCCTTACTTTCCCTTTATGACTGCTCCATTTCCCCCTCTCCCTTCCTCACTCTTTTTTTTTACCCCTCATCATCTCGTTATGGACCCTTTCAAGAGAGTTCCATTATCAGCATCATAGTTGGCCCCACAAGACTTCCTTTTTAACATTCCATATGTTATCTTAATGCAGAGGAAGTAGATTGGGGCCCAAATAGAATGTTCATGCATTGTTTTTGTTTTTATTGTTGAAAGGGTCTATATTTATCTCAATATTTTTCTTTTCATTTTTCTTTATTTTTTTCTGTCTGCCGATCTCTCTCTTTGTCTGTCTGTCTTTTTGTTTCTGTCTCAGACAGACATCTTGACCGTCGTCCCCCCCACCCTCCCACACACACACACACACCTCCCTCTCTCTGTCTGTCTGTCTCCACTGCATTCTGCATGAGGTCCAGAGGGGCTATTGGCAGGCCGTGACCTTACAGCTTCGAGCAGGATGACCTTCGCTGGCCAGATGTCTCCGCAGCCCACAGAAAAAAGGGTTGAATGTCACCACGGCGACCAAGGACTCATCAATACCCGTCGGCTTGTTGGGTGACATTTCACGTTAACAGAACATTAATGAAGGATTGCATGGTTCTCGCATGGTTCATGCTGGTCCTCTTCACGCTGTGTGTGTGTGTGTAAATTAATAATAATAATAATAATAATAATAATAATAAACAAGAAACATACACTCGCTTGTAGTTTGACATTTTTTAATGAAATTCAACACAAAGGCAATAAAATTAAGATAAATAACTTGTTGTTTTTTTTTTTTTAAACAGAGGAAATATCTTAGAGTTTTTTGTCTTCTTTTACATCTCCAACAATGTCACAAAGTGTTTCAGCCTTATAGACCAGGCGCCAGAGGGTGTGTCTCGTGAGCGCTAGTCCTCTTAGGGAAGGCAGCTCCGCCCATCACAGAACAGGCGGCAATATCATTATATTCAGAGCTGAATCCAGTGTTAATTTGTTTGCTTGCTTGTTTGTTTGTTTATTTATTTAAGAAAATACCATTTTTAACTCCTTTATAGACCCAAAAAGTGACATCACATGGATTTCACATCTGATTTACTTTAAAGCTTTTGCTTTGTTTTTTTTTTTTCCTTCTTTTTGTCTTTTTTTTGCAGTGTAACAGCAACAATGTTGTTAAAAAGTTAGTCGACGACAAGAACTAAAAGGCAACTCTTTCTGCTTGCTTTAACCCCCAACACTGAACAGTCTTTACAGGCTTGCATATCGAACAGTGACAACAACAATAACAACAAAAATTTAGACAAAGACAATGAAAAACAAAGAACTTGAAGTGAAACAATGAAACATTTTTGGCAAAGTAGGAGGAGAAGTGACACGAAGCATCTTGTTTTTAAACTCAATCCACTGACAAAGCAAAATAAAATAAAAAAATAAAAAATAACTGCCATCTTTCTTGGGTGCTGATTGTCCTTCACTTTGTGCCGTACACAGTTACCGTTGGAAACCCTTTGGGTTCTCTGCACAACATAAAAATGTGTGTACTAAGACACAACGCCCTCGCCACAGATCTGGCTGTTTTGGCCGCATGCAGGAGTGCACATCTCGCACACATGCTGCAGTGCACATTGGTGAATATGCACATTGTCTTTTAGATAAAGTACATCAGTCTAGTAGCATTGCAGGGGTCCCATTAAATTTTTCTGATTTGTTGATTTTTTTTTTTTTTTTTAAATATAGACAATATTATTGCATCCTAAAGACAAGTAACCTTAGGCAGGTGCTTTGGTTTGGACACGTTTACATCATGGCCCGATAAATTTCTATACCTTCTCTATGACTACGTTTATGACTTCAGATCTGTGTGTTCTTATAGGATTAATGACCACTGATTCTCCTCGTTTTTTATCGTCCTTTTCATGCATTTGACCACAAAGGGGTTTTTCTGCTAGGACTCCACTCTTAACCCCATGAAGACAACTGTGCGATAAAAAATTGTTTTTTTTCTTTTTTTCAAAAAAAAAAACAAACAAAAAACATAAGTAACTCAAAGCAGAAAGCAGTATAAAAAAACAGATAAAAGACGTTAACAGACAACAATGAGGTGAACATGGAAAGCCTTATATTACCCTCCATCTTTTTCTCTCTCTCTCTCTCCAACTCTTTTGCTCTTTCTCAGGACCATGCCGTCCTGTCCTTATGTACAACTTTTCACGACCTTTGACCTTTAGTATGAAAGGTCGTGTGCAGTGCAGGCATGGCAGCAGAGGTGCCTGCCATCATCCTCCGAAGAGAGCGAAAAAATACAAAATAATAAAGAAAAATAATAACCAGATCAAACCTAACAGTTCTCTCATTTTTTAAAAAAATAACACAATCGAGGGCAATAAAGAGAAATAGACTTCTCTCTTCATTTATATCATATATACAGTTTATACCTTTTTATATATGTACACACACACAAAGAATAAAACAATTGTACAACTATACACCTGAATAAGAAGATAAAAGAGAGGTACTGAAGTGTATGGCTTGATTGGAAAAAATCATTCCTTTTTTTGTTCAAAGATAATATTTATCTGGGCATTTTATTAAAAAAAGAAACAAAAAACAATCCCTGGAAATCCCCACTGAAGCGTTTTATTTATAATGTGTGAGTGTGTGTGTGTGTGTGTGAGAGACGAGTGGCACGAGATGACAGACACACACACACTTGTGTCAAGTCACCGTGAGCGTCGACATCAACTCCACAGGGGCCCTCCAGCTTCCCACCTCACTGGGGCCAGATCTGGCTCCCCTCCGGCTCAGATGTGGCTCCCTCCTGGCCCTCGTCTGGCACAGATAAGGCCCGACTCCGTCTGGCACGCATCTTTTTTCCGAGTCAGCGGTCGTTTGGGCACTCACACATACAGTATTATATACATTATCCTCCTCTCTTTCACACACACACACACACACACACACACACACACACACACACACACACACACAGACACACACACACGCTATCTCTCAGACATACGTAGTTACAAACACCATATTACACCCCAGTTCAACAGTGTTTTTGGTCCTGATGGAGCATGTAGAAACCTGTAAGACCAGTGTAGGGAGCGAGAGACTCCATTTTAATCTTCCCAAAGACCATCCTCCCATTGAGCTCTTTGCCTTTTTGTCTTTTCATAATCTTTTCTTTATATTTTTTACACATCTCGTAATGGTAAGGTCAGTATCAATGTCCTTCTCTTGTAGAAGACTCCAGTGCTTGACCGTGTTCTCTGAGTTACGTTCCTTGGCTTTAGGTCGGGTCGGGCCGGATCGAGTGTTCTAGTTCCGTCCGACGGGTTCTCTATCGCCCCTGGATCTCTTTACGGGTGCAGACACCAAGGATGCATCAGACACCTGATGCTGCGGTCCACAACAGCTGGGGTGGGCAGCCGCCATCCAACCCAACTCTCCCCGCACAGAGATAGGGAGGGGGCGGTCAGAGCCCAACAAGACCAATGGCACGGACAGCTTTTTGTTGTGGGTCAGTCCCAGCCTTCATTGCCCCCCTGCCCCATTATCATATTCATGTGGGGAGGGGGGTGGGGGGAGGTGGGTGGGTGGTATCCGTCACTCTTTCAGTAGTAATTCCCAAAGGGGTCTCCTTCTGTGACCTCTAGCAGATGATTGACACACCGTCGGCGGTCACTAGTTGGCCCGTGGTGGGGTCATAGGTCCCAGCCAGGTAGTACAGGTCCTGGCTGTGGCTATTGGGCTTCCTGGAGCGGCTGAGACGTTCATATTCATCGCGGCTGACCACCTGGCACTTGTGGGAGATGGTCTGGACGTCGTTTTCGTCTTCGTGGCACGACTGGTACAAGGCATGCTAACGGAAGGCAAGAGAGAGACAGAGTGGGTTAACATGAGGCTCCCCTGCACAGATCATCTATCATAGAAGCTTTATCTTCTAGCAAACGTGAGGCAAAAACTCTAATGGCGTTCTCTGATTCACCTCATACCCATGAGGGCTTTCAAACACTTCAAACTAAAATTAGTTAACTCTGCATATTTTTGTGTCTGTCCAACTTGCAGTCATATACTCATAGTTTCAATTTAATTCAACATGAATAAATTAGAATAGAACACTGTTTCAATGTAGCAATGTAACATAACATAACAGAATTAAAAGACAAAGTAGATTTCAAAAGAACAAAATTAATAGAAATAGAAATTGCACTGTTCCTAATAAGAAGATGTGACGTCGGTAATACGTGACGTTCCGTGTCCTTTACCTTGCCGTCGCGGTGCCTCTTGCCCAGCTTGGTCTCCTCGGGGTGGTAGAACCACTTCACCTTCACCACCATGTTCCCAGCCCACGACTCCCACATGCTCTCGATGCGGCCCACGTACGGCAGGTGAGGCCGCCCAGGTGAGAGGAACACGGCGCAGTCGCTGACGCGGATCATGTCTTTGCCTCGCACAATGGCCTTGTAGAAAAGCTTCCGGGCCTTTCCTTTCATACCTCTCCTCTGAGGAGGAAGAAAAATAGGTAGAAAAAAATAAATGTTAATGTTTAATAAAGAAACAGATTCATTATAAAGGGGATAGCTTTTTAAAACTATTTCTAAGGAATACCTAATAGACACCATTATCATATTTTTTGTTATAAAACTGTTGTTATATTTATAAAATAAAATTCAATTAGCTTTAATATTGCTGTGTGTAGTATGTCTGACATTTAAAATATGAATTAAATACTGGATGAAAAGTCAAATACCTTATCCTTTAACCGTGACCTTAAACATTTAAAGCTGTGGGTTTTTGAACATTCTAACATAAGATTCTGTTCCGCAACAATTGAAGGTTCTAAAATTCTATGTTGAATTCAATGAACCTTTATATGGCTCTGAATGAACCCAGATATTCTTTAGAACGTTCATTTTCCAACATTTCCTAAGGGGTTAAACATTTAGCCTCTGACCTTTGCCCTCTAAGGCCCTCACCTGAGTCGGGTTTCCGGACCACTTCCACAGCTGTCTGCCGGGCATGAAAGGGGAGGTGACTGGGGAGTTGTCCGGCGATGAGGACGCCACTTTCTGGCGCTTGGGCGGCTCTTTGGTGGCTTTGGCAGGAGACGGTGAGATGGTGGGAGTGCTGGGGGTCTCTTTCCTTCGGGGTGGCTTTGCCGCACCGTTGTTGGCTGAAGGCTTGGACCCCGATGTTGCCATGGCCTTGGAGCTGAAGCCGCCGTGTCTAGCCGGAGCAGAGGCCTGGTCTAGAGGCTGCTGCGGCTGTTGTGGCTGCTGTTGCTGTTGTTGTTGTTGTTGCTGTTGTTGTTGGAGCAGAGGGTGCCGGGATGACAGGCAACCCTGGAGCATCAGCCTGGACGCTTCCTCCTCATCGGAGCTGTAGGACGAGTCGTTGTCCGAGGAGCAGAGGCTGGAGCTGGACAGCGATCCCGAGCTGGACGACGACGAGGAGCCCGAGGACGAGGAGGAGACGGAGAGGCGCGAGAGGAAGCGTCCGGCCGAACGCAGCTCCCCGCGGGCTGCCGCCAGCGCCGCCGCCCTCCTCCGCACCACCTCCGCCGCCTCCTCCTCCTCTTCCACCTCCTCCTCCACCTCCTCGTCCTCCTCGTCCAGGTCCGAGTAGGAGCAGTCGCTGTGGCAGTTGTGGGCAGCGCTGCCGGCCCCACCGTACTCGGCAAACTCACCCAGCCCCATGTGGGGCTTCCTGGTATGGGACGCGCCTTTCATCATCAACAGCTCTGTCCGGCTACCACCAGCACCACCTCCTCCACCGCCTCCACTACTGCCCTTCTTGCTGTTCTTGGCCAGCAGCGCCGGGTGGGCGTACCCCACGTGGTGGTGGACGTCGCTTAGGCCTTTGCCCCCGAAGCCTCTCTCCAGCCGGGAGCCGGCCGACTCGTGTCCCCCGAGAAGCTGCAGCGCCTTGCCGTTCTTGGTCTTGGGGGACGTCACCCCCTCGTGGTCCAGCTTGACCAGGAACTCCTTCCTGTCGCCCGGTTTGCGGCCCCGGCTGTAGGGGCTGCTCTTGAGATGACCCAGGGGCAAAATGGACCCTTGCTGTTGCTGCTGCTGCTGCTGAGGATGGGGATTGGGATGATGTGGGTGTGGGTGGTGCGGATGCTGGTGGTGGTGGTGGTGGTGGTGGTGGTTTTGACTGTGGTGCTGATGCTGACTCCCGAACGACGAGTAACCATTGGCGATGCTGCTGAAAGAGTCCACCTCGAAGGAGGAGTTGAAGATGCTCTTGGTCGGCATGGACATCGGCGCGGACGTCAGGGGGAACAGGTCAGACTCCCGGCCACCACGCAGCGCCTTCTTGGGCAGGCCGTTGAAGTGGAAAAGGTCCAGCGGTCTCTTCCGGGACATGGCCATGGCCGGCCATCCGAGGAGAGGCGCGGTGCTGCCCGTCACACTCTCGGAAGTGCACGCTTTCATTCCGGAATGGACCAACTTTGGTCTCCCTGTAACGTTCAATAATAGAATCAAAGACAGAGAGAGAGAGAGGGAGAGGGAGAGAGAGGGGGGCTTGTATTAAAAAACATTTTAAAAAACGATGAAGATCAGTCCATATCACCAGTTAAAACCAACTCTTCCATATTGAGACAAAGCAAGCGAAAGTCCGAAAGAAAAAAAAAACATTTAAACGGGAGTGAAAGAACTGATAGGAGTGAAAGAAAAATTGAGGCACCCCAAAAAAAAAAGATCAATACATCATTGTGCGTTCCTAAAAAAAACATTCCATTTGCGAGCACACAGCTCCCAAGCTGGTCCCCGACATCCGAGCCATGGAGGCATAATTCCAGTGAAAGCGATAGGGCTGAGAACTAAGATCGGAGGGGCACTCGATTCCCCCCTTTGTCCGCCTTTTGTGCTAGTGTTTCCGGTCTGTCTTGAAGAGTCTGAAATGGCAGATGATAGGTCTGCAGCTGCACCTCAGAGACGCGAGTCGTGAGGGTCAGTTTCAACAGTGGAGGGACATAATGGTGACTATAACTGTAATTGGAGACTCTTGCTACTAGAGAGAGATAAAAGAAATAACTTTCTATTTTTTTAAGACTGTCTCAACCTTTATATAATAACAAATGGGGCAGGTTGATTTCCTAAATACTAGGAACGGCTTTATGCCTATGCTCCTGTTGTCCTAAGAGTGACTTGACGTACAGTAAAGGTACTCTAAGCGATGCCACGCGTTTTTAAGGCTAAAGCATTTTATGTCACTTACTGCAAACATCACCTAATCAACCGCTAGCTGTCTGTGTCCTGAATACACTGTAAAAAAAAAACACGATCTCTGGACAGCTCAGGCTCCAAAACGGCAACAAAAACAACCTGGGCAAACCTAGCCCATAAAAACGTAACAAACTGTTCCAGCAAACACAGAAGAGATGCGCGTTTAGGAGAGTTTCAATTGCACAGGAGCAGCACAGGAGGGAGGGGGAGGAAGTAACGAGCTAGCTCTCTGTTTTGTTTGAAAGTCAACAGAAGTGACATTACCCAGCATCGCTTAGAGCACAGTAACATGTAGCACAGATGATGGTGCATATGACTTATTTTTACTGCTCAACTCCAACAGCAGTTATTAAGGGAAGTTATAAAAAAGCTGGAATATCTATTTGTGTCAATCATAAAAGCTCCAGAGAACAGATTGGTTGATACAGGCTCAAACACGCACAAGGCCCAAGCTCTCTGGTTAGTGGTTCTGGTATTTCCTATAGTAGGAGAAGTCTGTGGTCTGGCCGTGGGATGACCGTGGGATGAACCTTAAAGGTTGTATCAGTGATTTCAGGCCCCAAAAAGGCCCAAACATAAATGATCACATTCATGTAATCTTTCCTAATGATCCGCTAGCTGCCCACTCCAGAGGAGGCTGTCAAAACGTGTCTCTGTAGGCAGCCTAAGCTCCGAGATCTGTGTTTTTGTAAGTTGCTTTGGATTAAAGCATCCGAGTTTGGTTCCAAAATGCTATATCCACCATTTTAATGAATTTTCATAAATACATTTTTTACATTTTCTTTTTATTAGAAATTTTAGTAGAAATGTTTCTGGGTGTTGTTATTTGATTTATCTTTACTTAATCAGAACGACACAACTGCAATTAGACTGATCATGTCCTGGAATACAGAGTTAAATAGCATGACTTTTGAGTTGTAAATGTGGACGCTGGTGGTGCGTTACCTGGCCTGGCCTTTGCAATGGTCTTGTTGGCGTCCCTGCAGGTCTGCCTGTCTGACGTGCTCTCCGCCTGCGCACTTGACCGCTCCTGGGTGTTGCTCCGGCGACACTGTCGCCCTGGAGACACCAATAGGGCAGGAGAAGGCTCCGCACCTAGGAAAGACACGGAATCTTATTAAAAAAGTTACACCATGGCGATCATCGGTGAGTGTGATTGGATTAAACACTGGCCTCCAGAAAATGAAAATCACTGCTTTTACAAAACAATAATATACACAAATACAGAAATATTGTTTTATTATAGTAAGTAAATAAGCAAATATATTACAGTAAAATAAATAACAATAATTAATCTCCATTTTTAAAAACATTAAAAAGTCATGTTATTTCATTGTGGATTTCAGGTAATGACAATCAAATTACAGTTGTGTTGTTTTGATTGAGTAAAGATAAATCAAATAAGTAAGGGATAACGGCCGCCGAGGTTCAGCTTGTTGTACAACTTTCGTTGGCCCTATAACAGCGATAGCATGGACAGTTAGCTTGTTTACAGTTGATTCCATTGTTGCAAAGCCTGCAACCGTCATCCTACTATGGTTGATCTAGTTACCATTCATAAGCATTGATATGGAATGGTGTCCTGTTATTCAGAATTAATAGCCACCCCACCAGCCAATCAGAAAAGAGTATTTCTTCTCTCTGGGTGATAATAATACTTAATTACAGTTCTACTGAAATTACTAGTAAAACAAAATGTGAAAAATTATGAAAATTCATTAAAATGGAGGATATAGGGTTTGGGAACAAAACTCTTCATATTGTACTTCAAATTAAATTAAATTGAATTAAATGTTTGCAAATGTTAATTAAATTCAATTACATTAAATGTAGGCAAATATAAGTCACACGACTGAAAGCTAAGTTCAAATTGCACATGTGTGTGGACTTACAGTGGACCTGATATCCAGGAGGCAGGACACGGACGTTCTGAAGAGAGATCCAGCCTCTGTCTCCATCATCAAACTCCACCATCACACTCCCTTCCTTCTCCTCCTCACCAGGACCTCCTGTCACACACACACACACACACACACACACACACACACACTATTAATTAAGGATTGCCTTGCCTATGGCCTATGCCTATCAGAGAGCATGGTGGTTGTGCAGGGGTGAAGGTGTGTGTGTGTGTGTGTGTGTGTGTGTGTGTGTGTGTGTGTGTGTGTGTGTGTGTGTGTTGTGTGTGTGTGTGTGCGTGTGTATGTGTGTGTGTGTGTGCGTGTGGACTGAGATAGATAGCTACAGTAGAGAGTGAGTAAGTGATTGAATTGCTAGACGCTGCCTCACCTCTGTGGACGTATCCTGGATACAGACAGCGAGAGCGTTCACTCCAATATGCACACACTCGCGTTCCTTCAGTTAGAACCGCCACAGACTCTGGTCGCTTATCCAGAACCTACACACACACACACACCACACACACACACACACACACACGATACTCAATCAGGA
Source organism: Alosa sapidissima (assembly GCF_018492685.1). Taxonomy (NCBI): domain Eukaryota; kingdom Metazoa; phylum Chordata; class Actinopteri; order Clupeiformes; family Clupeidae; genus Alosa; species Alosa sapidissima. The sequence continues at coordinate 497 of NW_024582138.1, read as the reverse complement.
AGGCTTATTGTAATGCAAAGGTTCAAGTGAAAGGATAAGCTCGATCGATAAAAATCAAATGGGTGAGAGCATGTGTTAAGTCATGGCCTTCTACGTCTGCACACAGAGACATTAAAAAGATGTGGTGCTGTTAAATCTCTCTCTGTCTCTCTCTCACACACACACACACACACACACACACACACACACACGCACGCACGCACGCACCGCACGCACGCACACACCACACTATCCACAGGCTACCCTGGTGCTCGCAGTTTTTTTTTTTTTTTTAATTCTCATTAAAAAATCAAAAGACAGAAGCCTCTAATCACTGAATGGAGGGAGAAAAAAAAGGAGAGAGAGGGAGGGAGCGAGTGTGTGTGTGTGGGTGTGTGTGTGTGTGTGTGTGTGTGTGTGTGTGTATGTGTGTGAGAGAGAGAGCACATGTCTGTGTGGCTGTGCGTGTGTGTGTGTGCGTGTGCGTATGTGTGTGTTTGTGTTAAAAGGAAGGCTAA
>NW_024582137.1:20000-25366 GCF_018492685.1 Alosa sapidissima | reverse complement strand
CCCCCCCCCCCCCCCCCCCCCCCCCCCCCCCCCCCCCCCCCCCCCCCCCCCCCCCCCCCCCCCCCCCCCCCCCCCCCCCCCCCCCCCCCCCCCCCCCCCCCCCCCACCCCCCCCCCCCCCCCCCCCCCCCCCCCCCCCCCCCCCCCCCCCCCCCCCCCCCCCCCCCCCCCCCCCCCCCCCCCCCCCCCCCCCCCCCCCCCCCCCCCCCCCCCCCCCCCCCCCCCCCCCCCCCCCCCCCCCCCCCCCCCCCCCCCCCCCCCCCCCCCCCCCCCCCCCCCCCCCCCCCCCCCCCACACCCCCCCCCCCCCCCCCCCCCCCCCCCCCCCCCCCCCCCCCCCTCCACCCCCCCCCCCCCCCCCCCCCCCCCCCCCCCCCCCCCCCCCCCCCCCCCCCCCCCCCCCCCCCCCCCCCCCCCCCCCCCCCCCCCACCCCCCCCCCCCCCCCCCCCCCCCCCCCCCCCCCCCCCCCCCCCCCCCCCCCCCCCCCCCCCCCCCCCCCCCCCCCCCCCCCCCCCCCCCCCCCCCCCCCCCCCCCCCCCCCCCCCCCCCCCCACCCCCCCCCCCCCCCCCCCCCCCCCCCCCCCCCCCCCCCCCCCCCCCCCCCCCCCCCCCCCCCCCCCCCCCCCCCCCCCCCCCCCCCCCCCCCCCCCCCCCCCCCCCCCCCCCCCCCCCCCCTGGACACTTCCCACCCTCAATGGACTCCATCTTGGCCAGGTAGTGGGAAGGAGGGAAGGGACCACTAATGTCTTTTCCAACGGCGGTACGGTAGCATTGCAGCCTGGGTGAAGCCTGGTCCGTTTCCAGTAGCTTAACCCTGTCGCCATCAGCGTAGCCATTGGTGGTGTTGAATGTACTGCTCTATCGGTCATCATATAAAGCCCGCCCCATGCCAGATAAGAGATTGTGATTGGATCCTGGGTTTTTGGTGATTGTGATTTGGATCCTTTCCAGGCGGATCTGCAGACGGATCTGCAGAGTAAATTCAAATTTGCCAACAGGTTTGTCTGGTGGTTCATCTAGTGCCATTGCTTTGATGTTGCAAAACCCTAATATCGTTTAAGTGCACAAGGTTTTGTTTTGTTTTGTTGGAGACAACACAGTGAAGTGGGCAGGCGAAAGTATCTGAATTTAGACAGACAGCAACCACACACACACACGCACGCACGCACACACAAAATGTGCCCTGTTCTTCTCATTTGTGGTGTGGCGTGGGCTCAGCTGGTTTCGGGGATCAGCTAATGATGCTGTAAAGGAGTTCTGTGTCTTGGGACGGTGCTCTATGCATGCAGTGACTAATAGTCTGTGGTCGCGGTAGAAAGCCATGGCATTTCTAGACGGCTGGATTGACAATTCCCTGTGGAGCAATACAGACTGAAGGGCCCAAGTAATGCTGGTGTGTGCGTGTGTGTGTGTGTGTGTGTTGTGTAAGCATATGCAAACATACATTGGCATACCGCTGTCTATTTGTATGCCAAACCCACAAAAACCAATTACTAGTAGTTCAAATCTCACCAGCGACATTCTCAAACAGATCGTCATCATCATAATTCCAGAAACTTTCCGTTGGTAGATATACTGTAGTCACATTCCTCGCACTCCAGACAGGACTCTTGTTTTTACCATCATGCCAAGACCAAAAAGGCCCCCATGACATCAAATATTCCGGAATACATCCCAGGATTTATGGTGGAATTCTCAGAGAACAATTTAAGACCACTACCGCCACTTCTTTACCCAAATCTAAACCCTTTCGTGATCCACTGCAATCATGAGCTTGCAACACCACAACACTTCAGAGCACGCGTGCGTGTGCATGTACGTATGTGTGTGGGTTTATGCATCACACCAGTCAAATGGGTTTAATACATCAAAAGGAAGTGTGTGTAGTTGAGTGTGCGTGTGCACGTGCGTGTGTGTGTGTATGTGTGTATATGTGCGTGTGTGTGTGGGTGTGTGCATATTCACACCAGTCAAATGGGTTTAATACATCAAAAGGAAATGTGTGTGTCTGTGTGTTTTTTTTTTTGTGTGTGTGTGTTTGTAAGGAATCCCCATATCTGACAGGATAATCTGAAGTGGATTAGGTGTAGGACATCCCCAACACCTCCAGACCTCCCCTGTGAGTTTGTCCTGTAATAGTACTATGAAAGTGTACCACACACACACGCACACACACACACACACACACAGCAAATTACATGTGCACACACACACACACACACACACACACACACACACACACACACACACACAAATAAATTGTAAGATACAACATACATGCAAAGGTGAAGATGGAGAAGTTGCACTGGCAAAACATAAATACATCATATATCACACAACACACACACAGATTACCTGCATAGATAACAATCACTGAGCACATATACACGAACACACACACACACAGACGAGCACACACACCCGCACACGCACACCTATGAACACACCCATGCACACACTCATAAAAGTACACACAAACTCAGATACAGAAACACACACTCAGGCACACACACACTCGGCTGAAACCAATCCATCAGTGTTGCGCTGCAGGCTGGGATGTGGGACACTTTACATAAGCGCGAGGTGCACACATGGAGGAGATTAGCTGGAGTGGCCCCTTCATAAAGCCATCAACCTTGGGCTACTCTCTCTCAAGAACCCAATTCCAGACATTTACTAAACTGCACTTTGGAAAATACACATATATACACACACCCACACACACAACCACCCACAAGCAAACGCATATGCTGTCGCATACACACACACACACACACACGTTTGCATGAGCGTGCACATACACACTAACACACACACACAGACACACACATACGTTAATGTGAGCTTGCGCACACCCCCCCCCCCCCCAGAAAAGGTCAGTTGCATCAGCCCTATGTTTTGGCTCCAGGTGGTTTCCTTGTCACAGTCTCGCCTCAGCCTTTAATAGTCTTCCAGACATTCTGTTCCCAGTATAAATACTGCCATGCAACTTTGGCTAAGTGTATTTGTGCATGTGTGAACCAGTGTGTGTGTGTGTTTGTGTGTGTGTGTGCCTGTGTTTTGTAATTGTAGCAGTTTTATTATTCTGGGACAGATGCCTTTGATATAGGGGGAAGTGAAGGTCGGCCATTTCAGATCAAGATGAAAGAGCAGCAATAGCATCATCTCACGCAAAACACACACACACACACACACACACACACACACACACACACGCACACACACACACAATCTTTCTCTCTTTCTTTCTCTCTCTCTTACACACAGAATCACAATCACAATCACACACACACACACACACACACACACACACACACTCTCTCTCTCTCTCTCTCTCTCTCTCTGGAGTGAGAGAAAGAAAGACAAAGACTGAACTTCAACACATACTTCAGCTAAACTCAGGAAAAGCTTCTTACTCCAACATGAAGGACAACTTTATGCATGAATTTTACAGCACCTCTGTGTACTTGTGTACTAGGAGAGAGAGAGAGAGAGAGAGAGAGAGAGAGAGAGAGAGAGAGAGAGAGAGAGAGCTGTACGGAAGTAAGGTATGGGGTCCACTCAGTGTGCATAGCTACATTGGACTGGACAAACATTATATTCACCCCTTGCAAGTGACGTCACGTTTTGTTCGCGCCACAGCAAAATAGCCTAGCAAGAACACGAATCAAATCAATGGGTTGTAATGGGACATATCCCATTACACAGCACAGCTAGGAGATTATAGTGAGATTTAACCGTAGTAATGCCCTTCCACGACTGTTGGCTTATTGTTTGGAATACAACAACATCCCATGTTCTTGCATAGATATATTTTGGTTTGTTTTCTTTGTGTTTCGGGAGTATTTCAACCACAATTGCATGCTTATCTCCTCAGTGTATGAAGCACAGCAGCGGTTGCTATAGCAACCATAGACTCTGAACAGGACGGCAGATAGCACTTAGGCAAAGTCTTTGGCAAGATCTGAATGTAAACAGATAATACCGTTCAAGTTTTTTTTAAATTTCCTATTTCTTTCAATTCTTTAACTTAAGACATGTAAGAAGTAAGTTTATTCGCTGGGCAACGTACAAACTGATGAGTTACATTAGCCCTAGCACTATGAGCTACGATAAACGTTAGCTAGAATAGCTAGAAGCTAGCTTCTAAGTGTGGCAGCTAGTTATTATTTCATGTTCTGATATGACATTCTTAACGTTTTGACTATGTTACAACTGATAAAAGCAAGACAAATAAAGTAACCAAATCGCTTTGCAATATTTTAGTCCAGAAATACTTATGGGTGTTCATTTACCATAATGTTAATTACAGTAGCCTAACGTAACGTTATCTCCCCTTGCTGTTACCACCAGTTTTAATAACTTTACATTTGCGATCATGACCCATTTCATCTAACAACACCACTGGCATCTTCTTTGACTATCAGACCCCAAACAGCAATACATTGAACTACAAAGATGTTATAGTAATGGTGTTCAGTTCATCATAATCTTTATGACATAATGTAATTTGCCGTCCGTCTCCCATCTTTTTGCCGTCCAGCATGGAGCCGTTACGTGACTTAAGTCACGTGTCTGCAAGGGGTGAATAGAAAGCCTACATGCAGAGTTCTTAAAAATCCAAAACAAAACACCAACCAATGCATGCAGGGCAGATCCCCATTGGCCATCAGCATGCAAAAAAGAGCCCTCAAATTCTGGATGCATCTCCAAACAAGTCCCACTGATAAACTGCATTTCAATGCAGTAAAAAGTCATGCTAATAAAGCTCACTTGAATTGAATTGAATTGAACTGAATTGAGAGAGAGAGAGAGAGAGAGAGAGAGAGAGAGAGGTAGGAGATGGCAGAGACTACAGGAAACGTGATGGCAGGAGACACATTGTTCCAAGGAGAGGCTGTTGAATGGCTTAATGGTGTGTGTCTCTGTGTGCTACTCTATGTGTGTGTGTGTGAGTTTTAATAATGGATGGGCTTCGGGGCTGAATAGAGACATGATTGCTTCACTATAGTCCTCACATGACTGCCTCATAAATGTATCATAGATTATGTAAGCACCGCTCCTAATCACACACACGCACGCACGCACGCACGCACGCACACGCTCACACACCACAGATATACAGAGACACAAGCAAACCATTAACTCACTCATCACTACAAATACATAATATAGACATGGCTCATCACTCATCACCCCCCCAACACACAGAACCCATGCACGGACAAACACACACACACACAGACTATGACATGTTAGCACGCAGAATGTCACTGTTCTCCTTGGCAACTGTAGTTCAGCGGGTCAGGTCACAGAGTTTACACAGTTCACTGTGTGAATGTAAGTGTGCCTGTGTGTGTGTGTGTG